>NC_053022.1:9855193-9867761 GCF_003073215.2 Triticum urartu | reverse complement strand
AACGCGCGGCCTAGGTCACGCCGCATATCTCTCCGCTTCCACCGCGCACGCCCGAACGGCACGCGTCAACGCGGCGTCGTGGGTGACGTGGGCGGCGTGCGCGGGGCTAAGCCCCGCGAGCATGCGTCAGGCCATGATGAAGGGGACGGCCCACGCCCTCCTCTCCAAACGGAGGTAGGCGTGGGGGCGTGGCGCATTTACTGGACGGGGCTGGTGCGCGGTTTTCGAGGCGCCCACTCCCCGAGATCACGGGGTAGGGCGAGGCCGCCTCACCCGTCGCCTTCGGTTCTGCATTCCCGCCACGCGGCTCCCATGCGCTTGGGGTCGCGGACGGTGAGCGGGAAGCGGGCCGTCGCGAGCAGAGGCAGCGGGTTGGCCCCGATTCCCTGCTCTCTCCGCGCCTTGATTCGCTGAGCGGGGCGGCCGAGCCCCCACCTCGCTCCTTTATAAAGAGCGGGAGGGGAGCGCAGAAACCCGCACTCTCTCATCTCCTCCCTTCTTCAGCTTCTGCTCCCCTTTCTCTCATTTGCCATGGAGAAAGGGAACCCTGGCCCTTCATCGGTGGCGGCGAGGGTCGCCGCCAGACAGCGCACCCCTCCCTCTCCCGCGCTCGTGGTGGCAGAGCCAGCTATAAGGGGGAGAGGGAGGGGGCGAGGTCGCGGACGAGGTCGAGGACGAGGTCGAGGCGCTCGGGGAAGAGGCGGACGGGGCGGCGCGCCAGCTTCGCTTCCGCCGGCGGTTCCTCTCCCCACGGCGGTCCATATAGGGGACGACCCTTGCGAGTTCTTCGTCAAGCTGCGCCGGGCGCCTCGTCGTCGCCTCCGGCTTCCAGCTCCGTTTGCGAGCGCGATGGAGTTGGACCCGCCCGAGACACTGAGACTGCACATGAGGGGCTGTGGGATCAGCGGCACGCGAGTCCGCGTTGTATTCCCAGCCCCTAATGTGATGTATCTTGATCGAGGGTGGAAGACGTTCGCATCCACAGCCTGGAGGGGTTTACCCTCCATTTAAGTTGATGGAGGGCGATCTCCTCTCCGTCAAGGTCTTCGGGTGCTTCGGCACTCGGGCGAAGTGCTGCGTGGACAGCTCCTCCGATAGAAAGGCTCCCAGCGACGATGAGGTAGCGGGCGGCGGGATGGCGGGTCCGACTAGGTGTCGGGCGCCGCTTCGCGCGGCACCGGCGACCCCATCATCCGTGTCGCCGGCTCCTTGAACTCCCCGGGGTCGTCTCCTTGGGCGGCTGGCGTAGGGAGGCTGCGGAAGGGGAAGAGGGCTGGCGACAAGGCCGTCAAGTCGGAGTACGAGGGCATGGTGCCCTCCACAGCGTGCTGACGTCCTGCCGCCCCGTCTTCGAGCCCTGCTTCCGGCGCCGCCATCACCGTCCAGCCTTCGGACGGCCTCCGGGATGTTCTCTTGGTGTCTTCTGGCGCCCGTAGCTCGCCTAGGCACCCCTTTTACCCTTCTCGCCTCCTTGACCTACCTCCTGAAGAGAGGGACAGGAAAGGGATTACGGGCATCTTATCTTTTTAATTTGTAAGCCTCCGGGCCTTAGCTGCATCTAAAACTTGTAATCCTCTCTCTCATGTTTTTCATCCTCTATGGACTGTACCTGAGTGGGATGTTTTTTAATAAAAAGGGGATGCTTGCCGGGTTATTTGTCTCGCGGGTTGAACCCACGCCAAGGAGCAAATCCTTGGTATCCCTCGGATAGACATTTCATCTCCCGGCAACAGGCCCTGCCGCCTTCCCACATCGCTCGACCTTTCTCACACCTTTGACGGAGGCGGGAACGAGGTGGGTGCGGCCTCCTCGTTTCATCCCTTTGCTGCCGCAACTACGACCAAACTTGGCCTCGAGAACGAGCCCCAAGGCCTAGAGTTGAGGGAGCACGACAGTTTTCGGGAAGAAATGCGGTTTCGCATTCCCCAGTCCATAAGAGGATGCATGATGAGGGACGGAAGACTTATCTGATATCGCAGCCCCCGGCGACTCTGGCTTGCCGGGGCCCAGGTGCCGGCGCGCCCTTCTTCTCCTTTTCGTCCTCAAGCGGTCTGGCCAGGATATGCGAGCCCTGCGAACTAAAGAGAAGCAAAGGGACGCACACTCGACCTCTAAGCTAGGGGTTAGCCGCTGTTAGGCACTATCAACCCTAACCAAGGACGAGACTCGACCTAGCATGCATGCTATAACCCCGGGGTGCCAGCGCTTCATTTACTTGTGCTCAGGGTCTGCGCCTAGCTTTGTACAAAGGATTACATGCAACAGCGGCAAGACTTGTACAAAAGGGTGGTTGCCGAACAGGGTCCGACAACCGCGCCTTACGGGTAAAACTTACGAAGATGTTCGATGTTCCAGGAGTTGCTCACTGGTACGCCATCTTAGGTCTCAATGCGGACAGCGCCAGGCCTTGTGACTCGCTTCACCCGGTAAGGGCCTTCCCACTTCGGCGTCAACTTGTTGGAATTCTTGGCGACTGAACTGCCGCCGAAGAACAAGGTTCGCCTTCCTCGAGACTTCTGGCGTTAACTTTGGGCTATGGTAGCGGCGCAAAGCTTGCTGGTAGCGAGCAGCTCGCACAGCAGCCTGAAGACGGTCTTCCTCAAGGAGCAGCGCGTCATCTTGTCGCAGCCGCTCTTGCTCGAGCTCATCATAAGCGAGCACTCGAGGTGACCCGTATACGAGTTCCGTGGGGATAACTGCCTCTGCTCCATAGACTAGAGCAAAAGGTGTTCGTCCAGTGGCTCGATTTGGCGTCGTTTTGATCGACCAAAGAACCACCGGCAGCTCCTTGATCCAGTTCCTTCCACACTTGTGCAGCTTGTCAAAAGTTCTGGTCTTGAGCCCGCGCAGCACTTCAGCATTTGCCCTCTCCGCTTGACCGTTGCTTCTCGGGTGAGCAACAGAAGCGAAGCAGACCTTGGCGCCAAGATCTTGGACATACTGCATGAAGGTGCGGCTCGGAATTGCGTGTGTCGGTGATTATCCTGTTAGGGATCCCGAAGCGGCAAACAATCGACCTGAAGAACTTGACTGCTGACTGTGCTGTCACCTTCCTCACTGGTTCCACTTCCGGCCACTTTGTGAACTTGTCGATTGCAACGTACAAGTACTCAAAGCCCCCGACAGCTCGGGGAAAGGGGCCGAGGATGTCGAGCCCCCAGACCGAAAATGGCCAGGATAAAGGGATCGTCTGGAGAGCTTGAGCTGGCTGGTGTATCTGCTTGGAATGGAACTGGCACGCTTCACACTTGGTTACTTGTGCAGTTGCATCCTGGAGGGCTGTTGGCCAGAAGAAACCTTGCCGGAATGCTTTGCCGACAAGTGCTCTTGCGCCAATGTGGTGACCACATATACCTCCATGTATCTCTGCCAACAGCTTCTGTCCGTCTTCCCGGGAAATACACTTCAATTTCACACCGTTGAGTCTTTTTCTGTACAGTGTCTTGTCGACAAACTGGTACATACTTGACTGCCGGGCTACTCTTTCCGCTTCTTCTTGCTCTTCGGGAAGTTCTCCTGTCTGAAGGAAGTGGACAATCTGCTGCGCCCATGCTGGAGCTTGTGGCTCGACAACAAGGACTAAAGGCGAATCTGCGGCTGCGGGAACGTCCGCTTCTACGGCGAGAACCTGGGTCTCTGTCGGAGCTTGACGTTCCCCGGCAAGCTTGCCGGAGCAAAACTTGTCGGGAGCTTCTGCTACAACGGAACAAACCCTGGGGCTTGCCGGAGCATCTTGCTTCTCAGCGCTCTTGGTGTTGATCTCGGAGACTGCCGCGGGAATATCCGCTTCTACGGTGAGAATTTTTGTCTCTGCCGGAGCTTGACGTTCCCCGACAAGCTTGCCGGGAGCTTCTGCTTCAACGGAACAAACCCTAAGGCCTGCCGGAGCAGGCGGCTCCTCAGCGCCTTCGACGTTGATCTTAGGGACCTTCTTGGCGGCGGCTTCAGGAAGCTCTGCCGGCAAATAGTCACCAGAAATCAACTTCCTTTTCTTGCTCGGTCCAGTTGATGGTGTTACGGACGGTTGAGTCAGCTTGAGCACATAGATCCCTGGTTCCACAGGTAGCTTAAGTGCGGCGCACTTTGACAGGCCATCTGCAATTGGCGTTCTGAGTCCTTGGAAACGTGCTCCATTTGTAGGCCGTCAAAACGTGCTTCTAGCTTTCTCACTTCGTCAACGTAAGCTTCCATCAACCGGACTCTGATAATTCTGTTACTTGGCGGACGACAAAGCTGTGAGTCACCCCTTGACAATGAAGCTTCTGATCCCAAGGTCTGCCGCGATCTGAGACCGGCAAGCAATCCCTCATACTCTGCAGTATTGTTTGTTGCTTGCTCCTTGGGAAAGTGCATCTGGACTACGTACTTGAGGTGCTCTCCGGTGGGTGCGATAAGCAGCACACCAGCGCCGGCGCCTTGCAGCGAAAAGGCACCATCAAAGTACATCAGCCACTCTTTGCTTGCTTCCTTGTCGGGGATGCTTGTTTCTGGAATTTCTTCATCTGGTGTTGGCGTCCATTCTGCTATATGAATTCTGCCAATGCTCTGCTCTGGATAGTTGAAGTGCTTTCAAACTTGAGGCCAAAGCTTGACAGTTCCAGTGCCCACTCAACAATCCTGCCTGTCGCTTCTGGATTCTGCAGTATCCTCTTCAGCGGAAAGCGAGTGACAACTGTGATCTCATGTGCTTGGAAGTAATGGCGCAGCTTTCTCGAGGCCATGAGAAGGCCGAAAAGCAATTTCTGCACACCAGAGTACCTTGACCTAGCCCCCTGCAGAAGGGAACTGACAAAGTAAACTGGCGCTGCACCATCTTCTTGTGTATCTCGTCGTGTATCTCGCAGATCCATCTTTGTCGGGACCAGAGCTTGTTGGGAAGCTCCCTGCTTGTCGCTGGATGCGCTTGCCGCGGTTGCTGGCTCATCATATGCCTCCCTCTCTGCTACTAACGCAGCACTAACCACTTCGCTGGTCCGTTTTATATTTGTTTTTTTTTGCTCTACTTTTTTTTTTTTTTTTTTTTCTTTTTTTTTTTATTTGTTTTGTTTTTTTTTTTTATGTTGCGGGTTTGTTTTTTTATTTTTGGTTGCTATGTACAGCAGCAACCTCTCTTGCGGTTTAGGTGCGACAAGTATTGGAGGGGAGGACAGGTATCTCTTCAGGTCTTGCAGCGCAGCCTCCGCTTCTGGAGTCCATTTCATTGGACCCGCCTTTTTCAATGATTTGAAAAACGGCAGGGCGCGCTCAGCGGACCGAGAGATAAACCTGCTGAGAGCAGCCACGCAACCGGCAAGTTTCTGTACATCCTTGACGCGCTTCGGTGCTTCAATCTGCTCAATGCCTTGATCTTGTCGGGATTGGCTTCAATCCCCCGCTGAGACACGAAGAACCCGAGAAGCTTGCCGGAGGGAACTCCAAACACACACTTCTCTGGGTTGAGCCTTGAGGCTGATCTTGCGCAGATTTGCAAAGGTCTCGTCTAAATCTTGAATCAGGGTTGCTCTGTCCTTGCTCTTGACCACTATATCATCCATGTAGGCTTCCACATTTCTGTATTTGTGGCTCAAGAGCAACATGGACTACTCTTGCGAAATGTCGAACCAGCATTTTTTAATCCGAAAGGCATCCGTACGAAACAGTACGTGCCACATGGAGTAATAAATGCGGTCTTCTCCTCATCCTCTTCTGCCATGAAGATCTGATGATATCCTGAGTATGCGTCAAGAAATGAAAGCAAATCACATCCGGCTGTGGAGTCAACAATCTGGTCAATGCGCGGCAAAGGAAATGGGTCTTTGGGACAAGCTTTGTTAACATCGGTGAATCGATGCAAAGCCTCCATTTCCGTTTGCCTTGCGCACGACACAGGATTGGCCAACCACGTGGGATGGAGCACTCCTCTGACAAGGCCTGCTGCTTCCAGTTTCTTGATCTCTTCTGCAATGAATTCTTGGCGCTCCACTGCCTGCTTCCTGACTTTCTGCTTGACGGGCCGCGCATGGGGACAAACGGCAAGGTGGTGCTCAATCACTTTCCTGGGAACACCGGGGATGTCAGACGGCTGCCATGCAAACACGTCGACATTCGCCCGCAGGAAAGCAACGAGCGCGCTTTCCTATTTAGGGTCGAGCGTGGCACTGATGGTGAAGGTACCACCAGTGCCGTCCTCCTTGGCGGTACCTTCTTCGTCTCTGGCGGAGCTGCCATCGTCTTCTTGCACTTGCCGGTGGAGCTCGATGGTGCGTCCTCGACGGCAGCGCAGCCTCCGAAGAGGTGCGCTTGCCGGAGTGGGCATCAGAACTCTTGCCGGACTTGGTCTTCTTCCCCCCGGGAGCTCAGCGGCAAGTGGACTGCGATCTGCCGTGGCTGCTGCTTCCCGGTAGATCTTGTCGGCACAGATAAGAGCATCCTTCTTGTCGCCAGGGACAGAAATGACGCTTATCGGGCCTGGCATCTCAGCATGTTATATGCGTAGTGAGAGGCTGCCATGAACCTTGGCGAGTGCTGGACGGCCAAGTATCCCATGTAGGCAATGGGATATCGGCAACGTCGAATGTGACCCCTCTCAGTCCTGAATTTACCTCGCCAAAATGTTACCGGCAGCGTGGACCTTCCTTCGCTTGCTCCTTCCCGGGTTGATCCCTTGGAATGTGCCGGTCTCTTCGAGCTCGCTGTCAGGGATTTGGAGTTTCTGGAGTATAGCGGAGGAGATCAGGTTCAAGCCGGCCCCGCCGTCAACTAACATCTTAGTGACCTTGAGGTTGCGGATAGTTGGTGAAACCAACATCGGCAGGCACCCGACCGCAGTTGTGCGATCAGGGTGGTCCTCAATGTCAAAGATGATAGGCGTGCTGGACCATTTCAGAAGCTTGCGCGATTCGACAGGCGGTTCCGCTGCATTGACTTCCCGCGCCCACTGCTTGAGTTGGCGGTGTGAAGTGTGCAGAGAAGCACCGCCGTCAACGCACAAGACCTCCGTGGCTTTCTGAAACTCCTGTTCACTGGTTTCAACATCATCCATGTCTCCGTCGTCGTCCTCTTCATCGTTGTCGCGGCCGCGGGGAGGCCTGTCTCCTTGCCGCTGCTTGGCCTTGCCGCGTCGTCCTCCCCGTCCGGCGCGCTTCTTGCCGGATTCTCCAGCACCCCCTTGGGCCCTCTCCTTGTCGCGCCGCTCGACTCAGCTTTTGCTGCTGGACAAGCTGCTCGACTTTCTTGCAGCTCCGGAGGTCATGGCCCTTGGTGCGGTGAATCTTGCAGTATTGGTTGTCGGAGCCGTCCTGCTTGTCGGCGGCCGCCACAGCCTGGCAGTTGGTGCATGCGGCAACCTCCTTGCCGGAGTACTGACCTTGGCTCGCTTGGCGCCGCCGTCGCTGCCGGACTGCTCAACGACCAGCACCTCTTTGTTCTGCTTCTTCCTGTTGTTGCGCCGCCGGTTTTTCTTTGCCGGGGGCATCCTCGCTGTCAGATCCCCCTGCTCCTGCTTCTCCGGGGAATTTCCTCCCTTCCTCAGCGCGTGCACACTTGTCGGCCAGGGCATATAGCTCGCTGACGTCCCGAATTGCACATCGCCATCTCCTCCCGCATCCTGCGGTTACGCACGTTCTGATGGAACGCGCTGATTACCGCGGCAGGGTGGATATTTGGGATGTTGTGCTGTACACGGCTGAACCTCTGGATGTACTTGCGCAGGGGCTCTCCTTCCTTCTGGACGAGCAGATGAAGATCTCTCTTGGCCATGAGGTTTGTGGCCGCCTGTGAAGGCGCCAACAAACTGATGGCATAGCTCAGCCCAGGAGGATATGGAGTTGTCCGGCAAGTGCATGAGCCAGGACCTGACGTTGGGCTTGAGCACCAATGGGAAGTAGTTGGCAAGGATCTTATCGTCCCGCCCCCCAGCAGCCTGCACCGCGATGGTGTAGATGCTGAGGAACTCCGACGGATGCGACTTGCCGTCGTACTTCTGTACATCTGGTTTGAAATTCTTCGTACTGGGCCACTGGACTTGCCGCAGCTCACGAGTGAACGCAGGGCAACCTACCGCGTACGGCAAGTCGCCTGGTTCCCCTGGCGCATGCATGTCAACAGAGGGCCCAGCGCGCTGGTCTGATTGACGCCGCGCTTCTCTCTCGGCGCTCGATGCGAGTACGAGCGTCTTCTTGTTGTCGTTCTTGAAGAACTTGGCGCTGATCGCGACGAGCTCGCGGATCGACGACGCGGTGGAGTCGCTGTCGAGGTGGACCCGGCGAGTCGGCGATCTTGGCCTTCGGGGTGGAGAGTGCACAGTAGTTGCACCCCCACCAGTCTTGTCGTCTCGGCTCGTGCCTGGCTGGCTTGCCGCGGCTGAGACGTGCTCGGCTGCCGTGGAGTGTCGCCGTTGGCGAAGCCGATGAGACTCTGGATAGTGGCCCTCCAGTCGTCGATCTTGTCCGCCGCTGGAGGGTAGTCTAGGAGCAGCTGAGCTCGCGCCAAAGCTTCTGCTGCGGTGGCGGGTGGCGGTGGCGAACGGTGCGAGGAGCGGGATATGCTCGGACTTCTAACTACGTTAGAAGGAGCAGTATCTCGTCCAGGCGACCGTGTCTCGCTCGCGCCAGCAGGTTGACGTGCATGGTGGTCCTGAGCGCTCCGAGATCCACCAGCTCGATCTTGATCTAGCGAACGCATGGTACCGTGAGTACCATGACGCTGCCGGTCCCGCGCCTCCTGAGATGGGCGCGGTGCATGCACGGACGCCGAGGTCTTGGAGTGTGCCCGGTCATTGTGGGAGCCGGCTACGCCGCCGATGGGCAGCGCAGCCTTGTCCTGGGACCTGGCAGCACCGTGAGTTCCCTCGTCGACGCGTGTCCTTCCGCCGGTGCCTACCCCACCAATCGTTTGCTCCGGCGGTGGCTGGCTCGGCGCGGACGGAGCAGCTACCTCTGAAACTTTCTTCTTCGGCGGCATGTTGATGAAGATGATGAAGATCTAGCTCACGAGAATGCCGGATCTGGTTCACGCAACTTCGACGCCCCCTACCTGACGCGCCAGAGATGCCGGGGTGCTGATCCACGGGCACCTATGGGACCGGCGGACCGGGTCCCTTTCGGTTCGGCGGGGGCGGAGGTCGCGCAAAGAGCAGATCGAGGCGAAGCACGCGAGCGATTTACCCAGGTTCGGGCCGCACGGATGCGTAAAACCCTACTCCTGCTTTGTGGTTTTGTATTGATTTCTAGCTCGGGAGCGCGGAGTGCTACAGTACACACCAGCGACTAGCAGGACCGACGTGAGTGTTCGAACTGGCTCCCCCCTCCCTACCGTTGCACACGGGCCTCCTTTTATATGCTCAAGGGGTTACCGACAGGTGGCAACGGAGGTAAAGGGCAAAAATGGAAAGGTGCTGTGGTAGGTACAGCTACCTTACAGTGTTATCATACCTAACCCTGGCGGCAGGGGACAAGGGCATTAATTGCCCGTCTGTGTCGCCTAAACAGTACCGAAAGGGACCGCTAGGGACGCCACCGTTTGCCACGATGGTTATCTTGTCAGCGCCTGCTTGCCACCTCGCACCCCTAGCTGCACGGCCTCCTGCCACGTGCGCTCGGGAGGGTCCCAGAGCGACACGCGGTGGGAGTGCTGGAGCGCGGGCACGAAGTGGGGGTTTCCCGCGGCAAGATCCTTGCCGCGGTCGTCGTCTTGTCGTGTTCGGGAGCTTGTCGCTCACCGGGCCTTGCCGGGACGCGCGGTGCGTCGCGGCAAGTTTTCTTGGTATGCCTTGGTTGGCCTTCCCGGCAAGCTCCTCTTGCCGGGGTCTGGTGCTTCTGATACCTTCCCGGCAAGCTCCTCTTGCCGGGGTTGTCTTCTTCCCGGCAAGCTCCTCTTGCCGGGGCCTTGGTTTGAGTACTTTGTTCTTGAATGGTCTTCAAAGTAGCCGCGGAGGGTCTTGGCGGTCACCCGGCAAGCCTTGCCGCGGGATGCTGCGACTGCCCGTGCACAAGTTCGGGGTACTGGGGTACCCCTACTCTAGTACACCGACTGGTGAAGATAGAGCATCCAGACTATATGATTTTGTAGGGATAACTTTCTTTGGCCATGTTATTTTGAAGACATATGCTTTGTTTATGTGAAGTATTATTATTTTTATGTATAAACTTTTGTCTTGAATATTTCGAATATATTCATATCACAATTAAGAAGATTTGCATTGAAATTATGCAGAACTCCGCATAAAAAATTCCTTTTATCATTTACACTCGGGAGCAGGAATTAAGCTTGGGGATGCCGATACGTCTCCAAACATATCTATAATTTTTGATTGCTCCATGCTATATTATCTACTGTTTTGGACATATTGGGATTTATTTTCCACTTTTAATATTAATTTTTGGGACTAACCTATAACCGGAGGCCCAGCCCAGAAGTGCTGTTTTTTGCCTATTTCAGTGTTTTGAAAACGGAATATCAAACGGAGTCCAAACGGAATAAAAAACCTTCGGGAACGTGATTTTCTCACCGACGTGATCAGGAAACTTAGACCCTACTCCAAAGTCAAAGAGAGCGGTCACGAGTGGGGGCGCCCCCTAGGGCGCGCCCCCCTGCCTCGTGGCCCCTCGATGCTTCCACCCGACGTACTCCTTCCCTCCTATTATATACCTACGTACCCCCAAACGACAGAAAGGGAAGCCAAAAACCTAATTCCCAGGCCGCAACTTTTCTGTATCCACGAGATCCCATCTTGGGGCCTGTTCCGGAGCTCCGCCGGAGGGCCGTCATCACGGAGGGCTTCTACACATCATCATAGCCCTCTCCGATGAAAGTGTGAGTAGTTTACCTCAAACCTTCGGTCCATAGTTAGTAAGCTAGATGCTCTTCTCTCTTTTTGAATCTCATAACAAAAGTTCTCCCCCTCTCGTGGAAGATCTATTCGATGTAATCTTCTTTTTGGCGGTGTGTTTGTGAAGACCGATGAAGTGTGGTTTATGATCAAGTCTATCTATGAATAATATTGAATCTTCTCTGAATTCTTTTATGTATGATTGGTTATCTTTGCAAGTCTTTTCGAATTATCATTTGGTTTGGCCAACTAGATTGGTAGTTCTTGCCATGGGAGAAATGCTTAGCTTTGGGTTCGATCTTGCGGTGTCCTTTCCCAGTGACAGAAGGGGCAGCAAGGCACGTATTGCATCGTTGCCATCGAGGATAACAAGATGGGGTTTATTTCATATTGCAGGAATTTATCTCTCTACATCATGTCATCTGGCTTAAGGCGTTACTTTGTTTTTAACTTAATACTCTAGATGCATGCTGGATAGCGGTCGATGAGTGGAGTAATAGTAGTAGATGCAGAATCGTTTCGGTCTACTTGTCACGGACGTGATGCCTATATACATGATCATGCCTAGATATTCTCATAACTATGCTCAATTCTGTCAATTGCTCAACAGTAATTTGTTCACCCACCATAGAATACTTATGCTCTTGAGAGAAGCCACTAGTGAAACCTATGGCCCCCGGGTCTATTCTCATCATATTAATCTCCATCACTTAATCTTGTTTTGCTTTTTAACTTTGCTTTACTTTTTACTTTGCATCTTTATACCAAAAATACCTAAAAAATATTATATCTATCAGATCTCACTCTCGTAAGTGACCGTGAAGGGATTGACAACCTCCTAATCGCGTTGTTGCGAGTAGCTATCGTTTGTGCAGGTACGAGGGACTTGAGCGTGCCTCCTACTGGATTGATACCTTGGTTCTCAAAAACTGAGGGAAATACTACGCTACTCTGCTACATCATCTCTTCCTCTTTGGGGAAACCAACGCAAGCTCAAAAGGTAGCACAGCTCAAAACAAAGACAACTGATTTTTGCGTGATACGGGAGTAAAAACCCCTGGGAGATTATATAATGAATTTTTATCGACCAAAATACGTATCGTGTAAGAAAACGGAGTCCGGAAGGCACACGAGGTGCTCACGAGGTAGGGGGGCGCGCCCAGGGGGTAGGGCGCGCCCTCCACCCTCGTGGGGCCCTCGTGTCCTTCCCGGACTGCTACTTTATTTTTCTATTTTTCTAAATATTCCAAAACGGAGAAATATTGCCTTAAAAACTGTTTTGGAGTCGGTTTACTTACCGTACCACATACCTATTCCTTTTCGGAGTCTGAAACGTTCTGGAAAGTGTCCCTTATGTATTCCTCCGGGGTTACGGTTTCAATAATATTGGTTTCAACATTTATGGGATTACCTGAGATATAATGTTTGATTCTTTGACGTTTACCACCTTCGGATTTGTGCTTCGAAGTTGTTGATTTTTATGGCACCGGAACGATAGACCTCCTCGATACCATAGGGGCCTTCCCATTTAGAGAGAAGTTTCCCTGCAAAAAATCTTAAACAGAGTTGTATAGCAATACATAATCACCTACATTAAACTCACGCTTTTGTATCCTTTTGTCATGCCATCTTTTAACCTTTTCTTTAAACAACTTGGCATTTTCATAAGCTTGGGTTCTCCATTCATCAAGTAAGCTAATATCAAATAACCTCTTTTCACCTGGCAAGTTTGAAATCATAATTTGAGCTCTTTAATAGCCC
>NC_053022.1:9781917-9854193 GCF_003073215.2 Triticum urartu | reverse complement strand
CTTTTCATGTCTTTGCATGTTACGTGGTCTACACATTCTTGTGCTAGCGGAGGCTTTTGAAGGGAAGAGTTTGAATTTTTACGCAGTGTCATTTTCTGACACTTGGGTGTATATGGATAGGGGGCGCATCCCAGCTCAACCAAGTTGTGATAGAGGAGGGCACAATGCAAAATCTCGTTGACCTATCGTTCATAGACTGCCCCAAGCTAAAGTTTCTTCCTAATGGCATCAGACACCTTACATCCCTCAAGAAATTACTTCTTGAAGACACATCAGAAGAGCTGGTGGAGAAGCTCCGGCAGAACAGAGATTCAAATGAATTCAGTGAAGATATAATGATGATTAGCCACATAAGGAACGTTACAGTTCGACTGACGCAGAAAGGGCTTGCAGAAAGGATTAGGTGATACATCGTCACTGCTCCAAGGTTAGGGTTTGGTGTTTCGTCAACACTCTTCTGTGCATATACAGACAGTATTTTTTTATGAACCTTGTCATATATTTGTCGAATTAAAGCAACTAGTAGCTGCTCCTAGTAGTGAGAATTTATTAGGAGCTTGTCAACTAAATTTGACATGGTCTTTCTGCATGTTCATGTGTATCGTCAGCTGACTCCATAGGACAAAACTGGTAGGTTGATCATAGAAACAAGTTATTGATCAAGTGGATGTTCGTTAGTTTAAAGAAAAAGGATGTGCGCTTTCAATCTTGTGTGCTCGACTGATTGATTATCCCTCAACTGACTGACTCAATTTGCAATTATTACCAGATTCTGCACTGCAATGCAAGCTCTGTGGTCTCTTTGTTACCACTCCGAGTTTTTGCCTATCTTCGATCCAAGGTGCAAACGTGGGAGGCTGTGCAGCAATGCCAGCGCATGGGTGAAACGACTATGTCTGCTCGTCCATTAATGGTAGTTTCTGTTGCCTAGCTTCTTTCTTCTGCATATATGCAGTTGATTCTTCAGAGGAAGTAGCGCTTCTTCGGGAATATGAGAGGCTCTGCAATAATTTCTTTGGCATACTCTTGGAGTGATGTAAACTAAATATTTATCCAATTTTTTTGGCAGTGTATTGTAAGTTAGCTTCTCATTGACAATGTTCGTCCACAACGTTTGTTACTGCCAACGGAATAAAAAGTACTAAGTTCTTTTTTTAGGAAAAAGAACATAGATTTCTCTAAAAAATGTAATAACATGCAGTGTTTTTCTATCAGATTTCTCTGTGATATAATATAGATCTCGCCAGTTTTTTTCTTTTGTCACCTCTCTCAGGTGGTTCACACAATATTTTGGATCAGAATTTGTATCAACAGTACTAGGCAAACAAATAGAGATGTAAGATATCGAACTTTTTTAAATTACTCTGTTTCCCAATAATGAAGTGCAGAACAAGGATGACAGTTTACCCAAAAGATTTATAGTGTTCAAAAACTGCGTCACTTTTATTAGCTAAGTGCATCACTCCATGAATATATACCTCACACATCGTCTTCCTCTGACACCGCAGTCAATTCCTCCTCTGAGACTGCTGTCGGCTTGGAAGTGAAATGGTAAGAGTCCTCCACATGTACGTGCCCTTCGTCGCAGGAAAACGGCCTCGAGGACATCTGCGGGCCATCAGTCCCAGCCTCCAAAATCTCTATGACCTCGCTCATCGTTGTCTGGTCCTGAGACCTCATCTGAATACACCATAACCTAACAACACATAGCTTCTTCTATAGCTATGCATGTCAGAAGCAACAGATGATATCTCCTCACCCGTTTCTTCCCGAGTCAGCCGATCATACACCCATGTTACTGTAAATTAATGACTGCATTTGATGGATCTGCGATGAAACTAGGAAGCTGAACTGACCTCTGTTATTGATTTTTTTAGCGTTCTTATGTGTCGCATCAGAATCTGAATGCATGTAAGTTAGCTTCTCAGTGATGTTGATGGAATGTTCATCCATAATGTAAAGTTCCTCTTTTTTTCTGAGAAAAGGAGCACAAAGTTATCTAAACAAATATTTCTTTCTACAACAAAGAATAGAGGTGCTCTGCTCTTTTTTTATCTGTCCCATCACCGGGGGAAAATATCCTTCCAGGAAATCTGCCGAGTGGTTCAGGCATATATTTCGACCGAAATTTGTATATAAGAGTAACAAGTAAATAAACAGTTCTATATGTTTCTGCAATAACAAGCGCATGACCAGGAAGGCAGTTTGTGACAGGGACTGCCACTTGCAAGTAGCTTCAGTCTTAGGGTAACATATCACAGGACGACCATATTCAACATTGCTGGAGCTGTAACACAATATTTTTCTGCCCCATCTACTAGATAATTGACAGTGTCCACACATTCTTCAGACATTGCAACATCAGTGCTACTAGAATTTCCAAACTACAACGGCACCCCTTGTCGCACACACAAGGACCATTTGACAGGACTAGATTGCACCAAGTCTATGCATCCACTACCACATGGGAGGGGATTCCATTAAATCAGAGTTGGAATTATTATTTTTCCTGCCTACAACATGTAAGAAGATCATCTGTGGCCTGTGGCTCTGTTTTTGACAACATGCAAGAAGATCAGCTGTGGCATGTGGCTTAATTTTTGAATGCATTATTTGATTCCATGACCGCAATGATTTTTTAGCGGCAAAGAGGAAAAATAACTATCTATGTCTTCGTGCACTTGGGGGTGCACAATCCTGAAGCGGAGAATATGAAGGAATCTGCAACAATGCCAATTATGCAGCTGGAATATGAGACACTCAACCTGGAATGATGTTGCTGTAAACTAAAACTGTGTTTCAACAAATTCGTGATGAAATCGGAGACCAATGGTTTTATGGATCTACCATATGCAAAAGAAAAGAAAAAACCATATGTATGCTAGCTTCTCACTGACAATGTTCATCATGATACGGCTAGCAGAATGAAATAAAAGAAATTCTCTAAGAATGTTTGTCAACAAGAAAAAGGCATTCTTTTGTCACCTCTCAAAAACTTATTTGTATAGAGAGTTTATTGTTCAAGCAATATTTTCCATTAGATGGAGGAGAACTTCATCACGGCCGCGTGTAGGAGACATCCCCCTTCTCTCTATGCTGTACCTTCAGTTCAGTTAAAATCCCCCTTTCTGCATCTTAATTTGGCTGATATAACTGCATATGTACATCTACTGCTGAGGATATTTTCTGCATCTTTTGTCACCTCTCACAAACTTATTCGTATAGAGAGTTTATTGTTCAAGCAATATTTTCCCTTAGAATTTGTACCGAGAGTAATGAACAAACAAATAGGTTGATGTAAGATTTAAAACTTATTTAAAGTTGCCCTGCACAGCAAGCAAGGCAGCTTGTACAAAGCATTTATACTGGGTCGGTATAGTTACAACCATAACTTTTACTCCCTCTGTTCCAAAATATTTGAAGTTCTAGGTTTCCCCTAAGTCAAACTTCTTTAAAGTTGGACTAACTTTATAGAAAAAAAATTATTAATATCTACGTTATGATGAATCTAATGAAATTAATATAGTGTTGTAGATGTTGATATATTTTTCTACATACTTGGTCAAATTTAAAGAGGTTTAACTTAAGGCAAACCTAGAACTTCGAATATGTTGGAACAGTCTGTTTCAGTCCTAGCATATTATAGGACCATACATCAGAATCGCTGGAGTTGGGACAAAAGACTTTTGCTTACTCTTCTGCCCCATCTGCTGGGTAACAACAGGGCCCACATATTCCATCTCTAGGCTGGCAATGTCACTGTTGCTGGAATTTCCACACGGCGCCCCTTGTTCCACGCACAAGTGGCATTTGACAGGACTGGGTTGCAGCAAGTATATGCAACCACGACAACACGGCATAGGGTTCCATTAAATCAACCAGTAGATCAGCAGTATTTCCATGACCGCGACGATATTTTAGCTGCAAAGAAGAAAAACAACCATAAGTTCGCGTGCTTGGCGGTGCGCAGACCTAAAGGAGGGAATATGACAGGCTATGCAACAATTCAAATATGTTTGAATTTCTGTTGCCTAGCTAGTTTCTTTGGCATGCTCAACTTTGTTCATGAGAGATTGGTCAACCTGCAGGAGAGATGTTGCTGTAAACTAAAACTGTATTTCAATGAACAAGGTGATGAAATTGGGGAGTGAGTCCTTTTCAAGAAAAAATAAAAATTGGGGAGCTGAGTTGTGCTTCTGTTATCCAGCAAAACAAAAACAAAAAACTTGCCTTATCTGTCGCACCGGAATCAGAATGTTTATCCGCAACAATGCTCATCCATAATGCATGTTACTGACAGCAGAATGAAATAAAAAAGGATCAAATCGTCGTCAACCCCGAGTACACGGTCTGGGCAAGGGAGGACCAGCAGGGGCTCGCCTACCCGCTCAACAACCTCTCCAAAGAGGGGTTGATTCAGGTTGCTTCGCATGAGAGGTCACAAGCGATCTGGACACCCTTGACCAGCATGTTTGCTTCTACGTCAAGGTCCCGCATCAACAACCTTCGTCTCAATCTGACGAACGCACATAAAGGTAATCAATCTGCTGGTGCCTACTTCGGTCATATGAGGTCTCTTGCAGACGAACTCGCCATGGCTGGAGAACCCATCACCGACGGGCAACTACTCTCCTTCATCACTGCCGACCTGGATATGGACTATCAGCCTATCATCTCGGCGCTGGACGTCCGCGTCGAGCCACCCACCGTCGACGATCTCTTCTCTATGGTGAGCAACTTCGATCAAAGGGTGGATCTCTTCCACAACTCGGGCGCAGGGGGCTTCAAGTCCCCTGCAAACATGGCCGGGCGCGACCGTGGTGGTGGTGGCGGTTTCTCCAAAGGACGCCCACGCAAGGACAACAGTGGCGGCGGCGGTGCCTACCCTGGCCAGGGCAGCGGCGGCCACCCTGGGCAAGGCAGCAATGGCTTCCGCGGCCCCAACAGTGGCTATGGCGGCGGCCACAACAGTGGCGGACAATCCAGTGGCTATGGCTATGGTGGTGGTCATCCTTCACAGGGAGGCAATGGCTACCGTGGCCAGAACGCCGGCTATGGTGGCGGCTCCAATGGCAGCTACAACAACAACTCCAATGGCGGCTACAACAACAATCACCAAAACCGTGGTCACTATGGTGGTGGCTCCTCCGGGTATGATGGTGTTTGTCAAATTTGCAAAAAACCATACCATATTGCAAAAGATTGCAAGTGGCACTATGCAGAGGATAACTCCAGGAAGAAGAAGGTAGCAGCTGCCGTCGACACTTCCTATGGAGTTGATACAAACTGGTACGCCGACACGGGTGCCACTGATCACATAACTGGTGAACTCGAGAAGATCACCATGCATGAGAGGTACCATGGCCATGAGCAAGTCCACAACGCCGATGGTGCAGGTATGGAGATTAGTCATGTTGGTCATTCAGTTATTAAAACCCCACACAAAGATATTCATCTCAATAATGTTCTCCATGTTCCTAGTACTTCCAAAAGTCTTCTTTCTGTCCATCGCATTGCTCTTGACAATCATGTGTTTCTAGAATTTCACCCCTTCTACTTTTTGATCAAGTATTAGGTCACGAAGAGAATAATTTATCGAGGTAGATGCGTGGATGGACTCTACCCGTTGATTCCCAAGTTTAGGAGACTCAATAAACAAGTGCTTGGTGTCATCAAACTTTCCTTGGATAGATGGCATCATCGTTTAGGCCACCCCGCTTTTTCTATTGTTCATCAAGTTCTTAGCAAAAATAAGCTCCCAGCTGTCGGTGAGCGTAGTTTAGAAACTATTTGTGATTCATGTCAAAGAGCTAAAAGTCATCAATTACCTTATCCAGTTTCCACTAGTGTTTCTGTTAAACCTTTGCAACTCATCTTTTCTGTCGTGTGGGGTCCAGCTCCCTCCTCTGTTGGGAGGCACACCTATTATGTTAGTTTTGTTGATGACTATAGCAAATATACTTGGATTTATCTTCTTAAGAAATGGTCTGATGTGTTTCAAGTCTTTCACAATTTTCAAGCACTTGTTGAACGTCAGTTCGATAGAAAAATTCCTGTTGTCCAATCTGATTGGGGTGGTGAATACGAAAAACTCAATTCGTTTTTCCAATAAATAGGAATTTCACATCATGTCTCTTGTCCACATGCTCATCAACAGAATGGTTCCGCGGAACGAAAACATAGACACATTGTTGAAGTAGGACTAGCTTTGCTTGCAGCCGCATCTATGCCACTCAAATTTTGGGATGAAGCCTTTCTTACTGCCGTTCATCTTATCAACATCTTGCCTAGTCGTGTCATTAACAATGAAACTCCTACTGAATGCCTTTTGCATGTCAAACCTGTCTACACATCACTTTGTGTCTTTGGTTGTGCTTGTTGGCCTAATCTTCGTCCCTACAACCCACGCAAACTTATGTTCCGTTCTACGCAGTGTGTGTTTCTTGGCTACAGTGCAAAACATAAAGGAGTTAAATTTCTTGATGTCTCAAGTGGTCGGGTTTACATCTCTCATGATGTTGTTTTTGATGAAACCCAATTTCACTTCGCAAAACTTCATCCTAATGCTGGCAACCTACTTCGCAAAGAAATTCTTTTGCTTCCTTCACATCTTTCCGGTATTTCTTGTGAGGGTGATAATAGCTGCAATGATTCAACTTTGTCTAATTCTTCTAACCCAATGGCTGAGTGTGATGTTGCAGAAAACAGGGGAGAAAATAGTGCTGAAAACAGTGTTAAATTGGTGCAAAAAGCTCATTATTTTATGCGTCCACATCCAACCGAACCACACCTGGATGAATCCGTCCCGGGATCCGCGATGTCAGCAGGGTCAGGCGGATCTGCCGCGGGATCTGTGGTGGCAGACGGGCCAGGCGGACCAGCTACGCCAGGGATATTTTCCCCGATCTTCACGCCGCAACGTGACAGGGCGATCGCCCCATCCCCGCACCGGACAGGCGGGCCCATGAGCCAAGTGGCCTCGCCCGCGCCACATGCCCAACCCGACAGCTCGGTCAGGTGTGACCCGGCTGTCAGCCGAAGCCCGTCCGCACGTGCGTCCTCTGGCGTGGGAGGCGTGGGATGTGGAACTCCTGATGCATCCGGATCTTCTGTGCCTTCTCCAACAGCGCCAGGATCCCCTGCAGTTCCACCTGGGTTTTCTGCGGCTCCTCTAGGGTCTGTTGCACCATCCTCTCCTGTTGCTGCAGCTACACCGCCGCGTACGCGCCTTCAAAGGGGAGTAACCAATCGGATCAATTACAAAAATATTGCTAAGTTTGGTCTAGCATGCTTATCAGGTGAACCTCGTACTGTCACTACTAGGAAAAGGTCTACTAATGGCGCACCAGTTTTGCCTACTAATGGCGCATCACTGGTGCGCCATTACTAGCACGCCATTAGTAATTTTTACTAATGGCGCACCACTGATGCGCCATTAGTATCTAGTATACTAATGGCGCACCACTGGTGCGCCATTAGTATAGGCCACAGTGCGTCATTAGTATAGGCCACTGGTGCGCCATTAGTATAGGCCACGGTGCGCTATTAGTATTTTTGAATTTTGAAGGCGGGAAAATAGTAGTGGCGCACCGTCTAACCCCCACCGTGCGCCATTGCTATTTTTGAATTTTGAATTTGGATCTGGATCGTGATTTTTTTGCCCATTTTTTGCTAGTTTTTTTTGCTCGTTTTTTGGCACGATATTATTTCAAATTTTGTTCCTGTTTTTGGATCTTGTACGTTCTTTTGCCGTGTTCTTTTGCCGGAGAGGAGTTCGCCGGAGAGGAATTCGCCGGAGAGGAGTTCGCCGGAGAGGAGGAGGAGGAGGTCACCGGAGAGGCGCTCGCCTACATCGCCGGAGAGGAGGAAGGAGAAACCATGAGGGAATGGGAGGAGAGGAGGGAGTAGGAGCTCACCGGAGAGGAGGGAGGAGAAACCGTGAGGGGAGGGGAGGGGAGGAGAGGAGGGAGGAGGAGGCGGTTCCCGGAGAGGAGGAGGCGGTTCCCGGAGAGGAGGAGGTCGCCGGAGAGGAGGAGGAGGTCGCCGGAGAGGAGAAGGAGGTCGCCGGAGAGGAGGAGAAGGAGTGGAGGAGAGGAGAGGAGGAGATGGAGTGGAGAGGTGGAGTGGAGGAGAGGAGAGGAGGAGATGGAGTGGAGGAGAGGTGGAGTGGAGGATGTGCGCCCAGCCATATATACGACATAGTAATGTGGGCAGGTGCGCCATTACTAACTTTTTTTATTTTTTTGACTTATTTTTAATTTTGAAGGCGAGAAGATACTAATGGCGCACCATGGGCAGGTGCGCCATTAGTAACTTTTTTTTATTTTTTTGACTTATTTTGAATTTTGAAGGTGGGAAGATACTAATGGCGCACCATGGGCAGGTGCGCCATTAGTAAATTTTTTATATTTTTTTGACTTATTTTAAATTTTGAAGGCGGGAAGATACTAATGGCGCATCATGGGCAGGTGCGCCATTAGTGAGTTTGAATTTTTTTTTGAATTTTTTTGCCTCTCCAGATCTTAAAAGCCCCGTATCTTTTTTTCTGTTAGGTTTTTGAGGATTTTGAAAATGTTTAACGAGTTACCCCTATTAAATTCGGATGTAACTTTTCGAGTAGATGATTTTTCATATAAAAAACTTTTTCATCCGAGTTAGTATGCAAAAGTTATGCCCATTTTTACAAATTCTC
This sequence comes from Triticum urartu, assembly GCF_003073215.2. NCBI lineage: Eukaryota > Viridiplantae > Streptophyta > Magnoliopsida > Poales > Poaceae > Triticum > Triticum urartu. The sequence continues at coordinate 9,845,501 of NC_053022.1, read as the reverse complement.
GAGAGATTTTGCAAATGAAGTCGAAATTCATATTTGCAAATTTTCCCAACAACTAGACCACATATCACATGAGAAATTTATTTTCTTTTATTTTTTTGACATTTTCATCATTTTCTTTTATTTTTTTTAAAACTGAAAAGGCGATCCAAGGGGGGGGGGGGTGCATTCGGTGGAAGTGGTGGCCAAGTTACTAATGGCGCACCGTGGCATGGTGCGCCATTACTAGTTCAACTAGTAATGGCGCACCACTCCCACGATGCGCCATTAGTAGTTTTGACAAAAATTTGAAAAAATTTAAAATTTTTTTTACTAATGGCGCATCGTGGATGTGGTGCGCCATTACTAGTTCGTAATGGCGCACCACTCCCACGGTGCGCCATTAGTAGTTTTGAAAAAATTAAAAAAAAATTACTAATGGCGCACCCGCGGATGTAGTGCGCCATTAGTATTTGGACACTAATGGCGTACCAACACATGGTGCGCCATTAGTATATAGTAATGGCGCACCACATGTCAGCTGCGCCATTAGTGTCAATTCCATCTATAGCCCTTTTCCTAGTAGTGTGTACATGAGGCTTTTGGTGATTCCCGTTGGAAACAGGCAATGGAAGAGGAATTTTCAGCTCTCCAGAAAAATAAGACGTGGCATTTGGTTCCTCGACAAGCAGGTAAAAATCTGATTGATTGCAAATGGATCTATAGGACTAAAAGAAAATCAGATGGTACCATTGATCGTTATAAAGCAAGACTAGTGGCAAAGGGTTTTAAGCAACGCTATGGCATTGATTATGAGGATACTTTCAATCCTGTTGTCAAAGATGCTTCTATTCGTCTTGTGTTATCCATTGCTGTTTCCAGGGGATGGAGTCTTAGACAGCTAGATGTGCAGAATGCGTTTCTTCATGGTGTTCTGGAAGAGGAAGTGTACATGAAACAACCTCCTGGGTTTGAGGATAAAAATGCACCTTTTCATGTCTGTAAGCTTGATAAGGCCTTGTATGGATTGAAGCAAGCTCCCAGAGCATGGTACTCTCGTCTCAGTACAAAGCTGCAACAACTTGGGTTTGTTCCATCAAAGTCTGACACCTCTCTGTTTATTTACAACAAGTTCAAGACATCTATCTTTGTTCTCATATATGTTGATGATATTATTGTTACTAGTTCATCTAATGAGGCGATAACTGGATTACTAAGAGATTTGAGTTCAGAGTTTGCTCTAAAAGATCCAGGAGATTTGCATTTCTTCTTAGGAATTGAAGTTAAGAAAACTATGGATGGCATTCAGCTCTCACGGGAAAAATATGCAAATGATCTATTGAGCAGAGTTGGTATGAAAGATTGCAAGCCTTCACCAACACCTTTGTCTAGCTCAGAATCATTAACTCTGACTCAAGGAGAACTCCTGAATCAGGAAGATAGTACTAGTTACAGAAGCATTGTTGGTGCTCTTCAGTATTTGACGCTTACCCGACCAGACATATCCTTTGCAGTAAACAAAGTCTGTCAGTTCTTGCATGCACCCACCACTGTACATTGGACAGCCGCAAAGCGTATTCTAAGGTATGTGAAGAATACAATAAGTCTTGGTTTGACTTTCAGAAAATCTTTGTCTACTCGAATTAGTGCCTTCTCCGATGCGGATTGGGCTGGTTGTTTTGATGATATAAGATCAACTGGTGGGTTTGCTATTTTCTATGGACCGAACTTAGTTTCATGGTGTGCAAAGAAACAAGCAACTGTTTCCAGGTCGAGTACTGAAGCAGAATATAAAGCGTTAGCAAATGCAACGGCTGAAGTTATTTGGGTACAGTCTATGTTGAAAGAACTCGGAATTGCGCAAGATCAGCCTCCATGTCTCTGGTGTGATAATCTCGGTGCCACATACTTGTCTGCTAATCCAGTGTTTCATGCCAGAACTAAACACATTGAAATAGACTTTCACTTTGTCAGAGAACGTGTTGCAAATAAACAGTTAGAGATCAGATTCATTCCCTCCAAGGACCAGCTTGCAGATGGATTTACAAAAGCATTGCCAACTAGAAGCTTCGAAGAGTTCAAGCATAATCTCAAATTGAGCAGTTGTGATTAAGGGAGGCTAAAGGAAATATGCCCTAGAGACAATAATAAAGTTATTATTTATTTCCTTATAATCATGATAAATGTTTATTATTCATGCTAGAATTGTATTAACCGGAAACATAATACATGTGTGAATACATAGACAAACAAAGTGTCACTAGTATGCCTCTACTTGACTAGCTCGTTAATCAAAGATGGTTATGTTTCCTAACCATGAACAATGAGTTGTTATTTGATTAACGAGGTCACATCATTAGTTGAATGATCTGATTGACATGACCCATTCCATTAGCTTAGCACCCGATCGTTTAGTATGTTGCTACTGCTTTCTTCATGACTTATACATGTTCCTATAACTATGAGATTATGCAACTCCCGTTTGCCGGAGGAACACTTTGGGTGCTACCAAACGTCACAACATAACTGAGTGATTATAAAGGAGCATTACAGGTGTCTCCAAAGGTAGATGTTGGGTTGGCGTATTTCGAGATTAGGATTTGTCACTCCGATTGTCGGAGAGGTATCTCTGGGCCCTCTCGGTAATACACATCACATAAGCCTTGCAAGCATTACAACTAATATGTTAGTTGTGAGATGATGTATTACAGAACGAGTAAAGAGACTTGCCGGTAATGAGATTGAACTAGGTATTGGATACCGACGATCGAATCTCGGGCAAGTAACATACCGATGACAAAGGGAAGAACGTATGTTGTTATGCGGTCTGACCGATAAAGATCTTCGTAGAATATGTAGGAGCCAATATGGGCATCCAGGTCCCGCTATTGGTTATTGACCGGAGACGTGTCTCGGTCATGTCTAGATTGTTCTCGAACCCGTAGGGTCCGCACGCTTAAGGTTACGATGACAGTTATATTATGAGTTTATGCATTTTGATGTACCGAAGGTTGTTCGGAGTCCCGGATGTGATCACGGACATGACGAGGAGTCTCGAAATGGTCGAGACGTAAAGATTGATATATTGGAAGCCTATGTTTGGACATCGGAAGTGTTCCGGGTGAAATCGGGATTTTACCGGGTTACCGGGAAGGTTACCGGAACCCCCCGGGAGCTATATGGGCCATAGTGGGCCTTAGTGGAAAATAGAAGGGGCTGCCCTAGATGGGCTGCACGCCTCCCCCTTCCCCTAGTCCTATTAGGACTAGGAGAGGTGGCCGGCCCCCTCCTCCTCTTTTCCCCCTCCGGGGAATCCTAATTGGAATAGGATTGGAGGGGAGTCCTACTCCCGGAAGGAGTAGGACTCCTCCTGCGCCTCCTCCCTTGGCCGGCGCCCCCTCCCTCCCTTGGCTCCTTTATATACTGAGGTAGAGACACCCCAAAGACACACAAGTTGATCCACGTGATCTATTCCTTAGCCGTGTGCGGTGCCCCCTGCCACCATATTCCTCGATAATACTGTAGCGGAGTTTAGGCGAAGCCCTGCTGCTGTAGTTCATCAAGATCGTCACCACGCCGTCGTGCTGACGGAACTCTTCCCCGACACTTTGCTGGATCGGAGTCCGGGGATCGTCATCGAGCTGAACATGTGCTCGAACTCGGAGGTGCCGTAGTTTCGGTGCTTGATCGGTTGGATCGTGAAGACATACGACTACTTCCTCTACGTCGTGTCATCGCTTCCGCAGTCGGTCTGCGTTGGGTACGTAGACAACACTCTCCCCCTCGTTGCTATGCATCACATGATCTTGCGTGTGCGTAGGAAATTTTTTGAAATTACTACGAAACCCAACAGTGGCATCCGAGCCTAGGTTATTTATGTTGATGTTATATGCACGAGTAGAACACAAGTGAGTTGTGGACGATACAAGTCATACTGCCTACCAGCATGTCATACTTTGGTTCGGCGGCATTGTTGGACGAGACAACCCGGACCAACATTACGCGTACGCTTACGCGAGACCGGTTCCCCCGACGTGCTTTGCACATAGGTGGCTTGCGGGCGACTGTCTCTCCAACTTTAGTTGAACCGAGTATGGCTACGCCCGGTCCTTGCGAAGGTTAAAACGGAGTCTATTTGACAAACTATCGTTGTGGTTTTGATGCGTAGGTGAGATTGGTTCTTACTTAAGCCCGTAGCAGCCACGTAAAACATGCAACAACAAAGTAGAGGACGTCTAACTTGTTTTTGCAGGGCATGTTGTGATGTGATATGGTCAAGGCATGATGCTGAATTTTATTGTATGAGATGATCATGTTTTGTAACCAAGTTATCGGCAACTGGCAGGAGCCATATGGTTGTCGTTTTATTGTATGCAATGCAATCGCGATGTAATGCTTTACTTTATTACTAAACGGTAGTGATAGTCGTGGAAGCATAAGATTGGCGAGACGACAACGATGCTACGATGGAGATCAAGGTGTCGCGCCGGTGACGATGGTGATCATGACAGTGCTTCGGAGATGGAGATCACAAGCACAAGATGATGATGGCCATATCATATCACTTATATTGATTGCATGTGATGTTTATCCTTTTATGCATCTTATCTTGCTTTGATTGACGGTAGCATTATAAGATGATCTCTCACTAAATTATCAAGAAGTGTTCTCCCTGAGTATGCACCGTTGCCAAAGTTCGTCGTGCCCAGACACCACGTGATGATCGGGTGTGATAAGCTCTACGTCCATCTACAATGGGTGCAAGCCAGTTTTGCACAAGCAGAATACTCAGGTTAAACTTGACGAGCCTAGCATATGCAGATATGGCCTCGGAACACGGAGACCGAAAGGTCGAGCGTGAATCATATAGTAGATATGATCAACATAAACGATGTTCACCATTGAAAACTACTCCATCTCACGTGATGATCGGTCATGGTTTAGTTGATTTGGATCACGTAATCACTTAGAAGATTAGAGGGATGTCTATCTAAGTGGGAGTTCTTAAGTAATATGATTAATTGAACTTAAATTTATCATGAACTTAGTACCTGATAGTATCTTGCTTGTTTATGTTGATTGTAGATAGATGGCTCGTGTTGTTGTTCCGTTGAATTTTAATGCGTTCCTTGAGAAAGCAAAGTTGAAAGATGATGGTAGCAATTACATGGACTGGGTCCGTAACTTGAGGATTATCCTCATTCCTGCACAGAAGAATTACGTCCTGGAAGCACCGTTGGGTGCCAGGCCTGCTGCTGGAGCAACACCAGATGTTATGAACGTCTGGCAGAGCAAAGCTGATGACTACTCGATAGTTCAGTGTGCCATGCTTTACGTCTTAGAATCGGGACTTCAACGATGTTTTGAACGTCATGGAGCATATGAGATGTTCCAGGAGTTGAAGTTAATATTTCAAGCAAATGCCCGGATTGAGAGATATGAAGTCTTCAATAAGTTCTATAGCTGCAAGATGGAGGAGAACAGTTCTGTCAGTGAGCATATACTCAAAATGTCTGGGTATAATAATCACTTGATTCAATTGGGAGTTAATCTTCCGGACGATTGCGTCATTGACAGAATTCTCCAATCACTGCCACCAAGCTACAAGAGCTTCGTGATGAACTATAATATGCAAGGGATGAACAAGACTATTCCCGAGCTCTTCGCAATGCTGAAAGCTGCGGAGGTAGAAATCAAGAAGGAGCATCAAGTGTTGATGGTTAACAAGACCACTAGTTTCAAGAAAAAGGGCAAAGGGAAGAAGAAGGGGAACTTCAAGAAGAACGGCAAGCAAGTTGCTGCTCAAGAGAAGAAACCCAAGTCTGGACCTAAGCCTGAAACTGAGTGCTTCTACTACAAGCAGACTGGTCACTGGAAGCAGAACTGCCCCAAGTATTTGGCGGATAAGAAGGATGGCAAGGTGAACAAAGGTATATGTGATATACATGTTATTGATGTGTACCTTACTAGAGCTCGCAGTAGCACCTGGGTATTTGATACTGGTTCTGTTGCTAATATTTGCAACTCGAAACAGGGACTACGGAATAAGCGGGCACTGGCAAAGGACGAGGTGATGATGCGCGTGGGAAACGGTTCCAAAGTCGATGTGATCGCGGTCGGCACGCTACCTCTACATCTACCTTCGGGATTAATATTAGACCTAAATAATTGTTATTTGGTGCCAGCGTTGAGCATGAACATTATATCTGGATCTTGTTTAATGCGAGAAGGTTATTCATTTAAATCAGAGAATAATGGTTGTTCTATTTATATGAGTAATATCTTTTATGGTCATGCACCCTTGAAGAGTGGTCTATTTTTATTGGATCTCGATAGTAGTAATACACATATTCATAATGTTAAAACCAAAAGATGCAGAGTTGATAATGAAAGTGCAACTTATTTGTGGCACTGTCGTTTAGGTCATATCGGTGTAAAGCGCATGAAGAAACTCCATACTGATGGACTTTTGGAACCACTTAATTATGAATCACTTGGTACTTGCGATCCGTGCCTCATGGGCAAGATGACTAAAACACCGTTCTCCGGTACTATGGAGAGAGCAACAGATTTGTTGGAAATCATACATACCGATGTATGTGGTCCGATGAATATTGAGGCTCGTGGCGGATTTCATTATTTTCTCACCTTCACAGATGATTTAAGCAGATATGGGTATATCTACTTAATGAAACACAAGTCTGAAACATTTGAAAAGTTCAAAGAATTTCAGAGTGAAGTTGAAAATCATCGTAACAAGAAAATAAAGTTTCTACGATCTGATCGTGGAGGAGAATATTTGAGTTACGAGTTTGGTGTACATTTGAAAAACTGTGGAATAGTTTCGCAACTCACGCCACCCGGAACACCACAGCGTAATGGTGTGTCCGAACGTCGTAATCGTACTTTACTAGATATGGTGCGATCTATGATGTCTCTTACTGATTTACCGCTATCATTTTGGGGTTATGCTCTAGAGACGGCCGCATTCACGTTAAATAGGGCACAATCAAAATCCGTTGAGACGACGCCTTATGAACTGTGGTTTGGCAAGAAACCAAAGTTATCGTTTCTTAAAGTTTGGGGCTGCGATGCTTATGTGAAAAAGCTTCAACCTGATAAGCTCGAACCCAAATCGGAGAAATGTGTCTTCATAGGATACCCAAAGGAAACTGTTGGGTACACCTTCTATCACAGATCCGAAGGCAAGACATTCGTTGCTAAGAATGGATCCTTTCTAGAGAAGGAGTTTCTCTCGAAAGAAGTGAGTGGGAGGAAAGTAGAACTTGACGAGGTAACTGTACCTGCTCCCTTACTGGAAAGTAGTTCATTACAGAAAACTGTTTTAGTGACACCTACACCAGTTAGTGAGGAAGCCAATGATAATGATCATGAAACTTCAGATCAAGATACTACTGAACCTCGTAGATCAACCAGAGTAAGATCCGCGCCAGAGTGGTACGGTAATCCTGTTCTGGAAGTCATGCTACTAGATCATGATGAACCTACGAACTATGAAGAAGCGATGGTGAGCCCAGATTCCGCAAAGTGGCTTGAAGCCATGAAATCTGAGATGGGATCCATGTATGAGAACAAAGTATGGACTTTGGTTGACTTGCCCGATGATCGGCAGGCAATAGAGAATAAATGGATCTTTAAGAAGAAGACTGACGCTGATGGTAATGTTACTGTCTATAAAGCTCGACTTGTCGCAAAAGGTTTTCGGCAAGTTCAAGGGATTGACTACGATGAGACCTTCTCACCCGTAGCGATGCTTAAGTCCGTCCGAATCATGTTAGCGATTGTCGCGTTTTATGATTATGAAATTTGGCAGATGGATGTCAAAACTGCTTTCCTGAATGGATTTCTGGAAGAAGAGTTGTATATGATGCAACCGGAAGGTTTTGTCGATCCAAAGGGAGCTAACAAAGTGTGCAAGCTCCAGCGATCCATTTATGGACTGGTGCAAGCCTCTCGGAGTTGGCATAAACGTTTTGATAGTGTGATCAAAGCATTTGGTTTTATACAGACTTTCGGAGAAGCCTGTATTTACAAGAAAGTGAGTGGGAGCTCTGTAGCATTTCTGATATTATATGTAGATGACATATTGCTGATTGGAAATGATATAGAATTTCTGGATAGCATAAAGGGATACTTGAATAAAAGTTTTTCGATGAAAGACCTCGGTGAAGCTGCTTACATATTAGGCATTAAGATCTATAGAGATAGATCAAGACGCTTAATTGGACTTTCACAAAGCACATACCTTGACAAAATTTTGAAGAAGTTCAAGATGGATCAAGCAAAGAAAGGGTTCTTGCATGTGTTACAAGGTGTGAAGTTGAGTAAGACTCAATGCCCGACCACTGCAGAAGATAGAGAGAATATGAAAGATGTTCCCTATGCATCAGCCATAGGATCTATCATGTATGCAATGCTGTGTTCCAGACCTGATGTGTGCCTTGCTATAAGTTTAGCAGGGAGGTACCAAAGTAATCCAGGAGTGGATCACTGGACAGCGGTCAAGAACATCCTTAGATACCTGAAAAGGACTAAGGATATGTTTCTCGTATATGGAGGTGACAAAGAGCTCACCGTAAAAGGTTATGTTGATGCAAGCTTTGACACTGATCCGGACGATTCCAAATCGCAAACCGGATACGTGTTTACATTAAAGGGTGGAGCTGTCAGTTGGTGCAGTTCTAAACAAAGCGTCGTAGCGGGATCTGCATGTGAAGCGGAGTACATAGCTGCTTCGGAAGCAGCAAACGAAGGAGTCTGGATGAAGGAGTTCATATCCGATCTAGGTGTCATACCTAGTGCATCGGGTCCAATGAGAATCTATTGTGACAATACTGGTGCAATTGCCTTGGCAAAGGAATCCAGATTTCACAAAAGGACCAAACACATCAAGAGACGCTTCAATTCCATCCGGGATCTAGTCCAGGTGGGAGACATAGAGATTTGCAAGATACATACGGATCTGAATGTTGCAGACCCGTTGACTAAACCTCTTCCACGAGCAAAACATGATCAGCACCAAGGCTCCATGGGTGTTAGAATCATTACAGTGTAATCTAGATTATTGACTCTAGTGCAAGTGGGAGACTAAAGGAAATATGCCCTAGAGACAATAATAAAGTTATTATTTATTTCCTTATAATCATGATAAATGTTTATTATTCATGCTAGAATTGTATTAACCGGAAACATAATAACATGTGTGAATACATAGACAAACAAAGTGTCACTAGTATGCCTCTACTTGACTAGCTCGTTGATCAAAGATGGTTATGTTTCCTAACCATAGACATGAGTTGTCATTTGATTAACGGGATCACATCATTAGGAGAATGATGTGATTGACTTGACCCATTCCGTTAGCTTTAGCACCCGATCGTTTAGTATGTTGCTATTGCTTTTTCATGACTTATACATGTTCCTATGACTATGAGATTATGCAACTCCCGTTTGCCGGAGGAACACTTTGTGTGCTACCAAACGTCACAACGTAACTGGGTGATTATAAAGGTGCTTTACAGGTGTCTCCGAAGGTACTTGTTGGGTTGGCGTATTTCGAGATTAGGATTTGTCACTCCGATTGTCGGAGAGTATCTCTGGGCCCTCTCGGTAATGCACATCAAATAAGCCTTGCAAGCATTGCAACTAATGAGTTAGTTGTGAGATGATGTATTACAGAACGAGTAAAGAGACTTGCCGCTACTGAGATTGAACTAGGTATTGAGATACCGACGATCGAATCTCGGCAAGTAACATACCGATGACAAGGGAACAACGTATGTTGTTATGCGGTCTGACCGATAAAGATCTTCGTAGAATATGTAGGAGCCAATATTAGCATCCAGGTTCCGCTATTGGTTATTGACCGGAGACGTGTCTCGGTCATGTCTACGTAGTTCTCGAACCCGGAGGGTCCGCACGCTTAATGCTACGATGATAGTTATATTATGAGTTTTATGTTTTGATGTACCGAAGATTGTTCAGAGTCCCGGATGTGATCACGGACATGACGAGGAGTCTCGAAATGGTCGAGACATGAAGATTGATATATTGGAAGCCTATGTTTGGATATCGGAAGTGTTCCGGGTGAAATCGGGATTTTACCGGGTTACCGGGAGGGTTACCGGAACCCCCCGGGAGCTATATGGGCCATAGTGGGCCTTAGTGGAAAAGAGAAGGGGCTGCCCTAGATGGGCTGCGCGCCCCCCCTTCCCCTAGTCCTATTAGGACTAGGAGAGGTGGCCGGCCCCCTCCTCCTCTTTTCCCCTCCGGGAATCCTAGTTGGAATAGGATTGGGGGGAGTCCTACTCCCGGAAGGAGTAGGACTCCTCCTGCGCCCTCCTCCCTGGCCGGCGCCCCCCTTCCCCTTGGCTCCTTTATATACTGAGGTAGAGGCACCCCTAAACACACAAGTTGATCCACGTGATCTATTCCTTAGCCGTGTGCGGTGCCCCCTGCCACCATATTCCTCGATAATACTGTAGCGGAGTTTAAGCGAAGCCCTGCTGCTGTAGTTCATCAAGATCGTCACCACGCCGTCGTGCTGACGGAACTCTTCCCCGACACTTTGCTGGATCGGAGTCCGGGGATCGTCATCGAGCTGAACATGTGCTCGAACTCGGAGGTGCCGTAGTTTCGGTGCTTGATCGGTTGGATCGTGAAGACGTACGACTACTTCCTCTACGTCGTGTCATCGCTTCCGCAGTCGGTCTGCGTTGGGTACGTAGACAACACTCTCCCCCTCGTTGCTATGCATCACATGATCTTGCGTGTGCGTAGGAAATTTTTTGAAATTACTACGAAACCCAACAGGGAGGGTGTTAAATATGTAAACGTGACATAGTATGTCACGCATCTCTCTCTCTCTTGTAGTCCAAGTATTATTCCTAGTATAGACAGAATTTGGTTAGGTTTAATTATCTATCTCTTCTTCTGTCTTCTCCTAAACTGACTCTGTAAACCCACAAGAGGGATTCTCTCGTACGATCAATATATACAGCACGCGGGCTCTCCTCGGAGTGTCGAGACGCTTCATCTAGTTTTACAACACCAACAAGCATGGTCCCAAATAGTTTATTTCTTTACGTGTTAGTAATAACATCACTACCCCGCAAAGGATTCCTTTTTCTCATTTTTTCTATCTGAGGTTTCCTTGGATTTACCAGCGAATTTTACGGACTTGCAATTGGGTGGACCCAGCGATTTATCCTCGGATTTGTTTTGTTAGATCAAACTGCCTTTTGCTGCATGGTAGTATCTGTTTTGTTTCCGGTTTGACCATTGATAGGTGCATGCAATCACCGGCGTTGATTTTGGAGGGATATGATTACATGCATCACTGCATGGCGGCCGATGTGACTACGTGCATGTGATTTCAGTTGCCCTTTTTGAATTATACGGAGTATATTATTTTTCTATGGATTGAGATATTTCTCCTTCGGTGGTTTTATGTGTGTGGCTTATTCTCTTTTATCTTTTCTAATATATTTTTTACGTCTTATCCGTACAATGAGATATTTTCTCTATTTTTACCATCTGTTTTGTTTCCTTTTTTGGCGGTCGCATGTGTGGGTTAATAATGGTGTTGCCGCGTGGTGGATTATGGTTGACATGTTGCTTATGTTATTTCATTGTTGTGAGCAGAGTCGTATGGAATTTTTCTTTTTGCTGCTTTAGGTCGGTTGCCGTTTTGGCTGTAGAGACTGATTTAATATGGTGCTCATGATAAAAATCGGGTGTGGATGTGTTGCGTATATATTTGTTCTCTTCATGGTCGGCCACGTTCTACTTGGCCGCCTGCTGATGGTAGACCTGGTAATACTGGTCAGGAGGTGGATATTTATCGTGGTATCTACGCAGAGTACTAGGCGCGTAGACAATGAATCTGTAGAAGGTACCCGACGCCGGTGGGTGCTCCACCGAGCCGCTGCTATGGCCTCTTTCAATAACATGTGCTCTAGCTTCTTCCATCTCTTCTGGGAGTAAGACATGTTCTCCACCATTTTCCATCTCGCAAGATGTATCACGCATGGTGATAATAAATGCATCCTTTGCAAATCGCTTATGTGCACAACTTACCTTTTTAAACTAAAAAATAATGTCTTTAAACTTATGCTCATAAAACTTATTTTACAACCTAAGTATTTAGATGACCCAACAAGTTTAGTTAGTTATGACTAGGACTGCTCTAATCTTGCCTTTCAAACAATATGCATGCACACACAGCCACATATATATCATGCATCTACCTATATTTTTAATTGACCTCGTGTCGTATCCCATGGGCACGACACTAGTAGAAAACGGACCTTCAGTCCCGGTTTTAGAGGGCTTTAGTCCCAGTTCTGTAACCGGGACTAAAGGATCGGGACTAAAGGCCCTCCCCTTTAGTCCCGGTTCTGTTACGAACCGGGACTAAAGGCCCTCTACATGGCCGTTGTCTGGAGCTCCACCTTTAGTCCCGGTTGGTAACACCAACCGGGACTGAAGGAAATTTTACGAATTTTTTTATTTTTTTCCCGATTTTCAAATTTCTGAATTATTTTACAATTTAATCTCTAAGCACCCCTCATCACTGCTCAATTTAATCTATAATCTCTAATCTCTAATCACCCCTCATCATTCCAAATCGTCTAACTTCCCGGCCGGTCACCCATCCTGTCACTACTCCTGCCTGAACACGCTTAACCTCCGGTTTCTATTCCCCCTAGTTTCCAAGTCTGCACTTGTTGTTTTCCTGACAATAGTAAGATGTCAATCCTATTAACCCTCAGGAGTTTAGCTTGAGCATGAAGTCACATGTTTCACTGTTTGAGTTTGAAACTATTATTCTAAAAAACAATAATTATTTAGTAACACTAATATTTCTTGAATAAGTAGTTTGACCATAGTTTGACCAGATTTGACCAATATTCAAGAAAACTGAAATAATTATTTATAACACTAATATTCTTGAATAATTATTTAGTAAAACAAATACTACTTGAATAAGTAGTTTGACCACAGTTTGACCAGATTAAACAAAAATTCAAAAAAACTGACATTTGAGCATAACTTTTTTTCCTTTTAGAATTTGAGGATTCTAAGAAGTTGCAAAAGGGCCTACGGCCATCAAATTCGGATGGGGATTTTCGTTCTGAACATTTTGATATATTATACGTTTTTTTCCGACATCGTATGCAAAAGTTATAGCCGTTTTACTTTCTCATAACACTTTTTTGCAAAACATGTCCAAATTTAAGTTTTTAAATTTTCCTAACTAGTAGATGTAGTAATATAACTACAACTCGAAGGATTTTATTTTTTGAAGTTTTTTATCATTTTCTTCTTTTTCAAAACTGAAATGGCGATACATGGGGGGGGGGGGATAGTTTGAGACACGAACCCATTTAGTATCTTGTATCAAAAGGGCCCACAACATTGGATCTGCAAGGTACTCGCAAGATGTGTTATTTGGGTATTAGAGATACCGAGATTGAAAGCCTGCCCGAAGAAGTGGGGAGGTTACAAAACTTGGAAGTCTTGGATGCTTCCAAATCTAAGCTTACGCATTTGCCAAACAATGTTGTAAGACTTCAAAAGTTGAGATACCTAGTGGCCTATGCTCGTTTTGGCGGATATAATGCATTAGAAATTGGAAGTATAGGTGCAGTCAAGATGCCTAGTGGCATGCAACATTTGGCAAGACTAAGGTCTCTTCAGTTTGTCAAAGCCAGTTCAGAGTTTCTGCGTGAATTTGCAGCTCTGATAGAGCTAAGATCATTCAGCGTCTCCAACGTGAGAAGTAAACACACTGCTGACTTGAGCAATGCTATCAACAGAATGAACCATCTTGCTCATCTTGAAGTTGTCAATGCGGGTGCGGATGATGTGTTGTGGCTAGAAGGGCTACATTTACCTCCAACCCTTTCTTGGCTTGGTTTAGCAGGGCATCTAGAAAAAACATCGATGCCTCGACTTCACTCTTCTTGGTCACACCTCAATAATCTTACTCGGTTGGACCTGGCATTCTCCAATATTGACGAGGACAGCTTTTCATGTCTTTGCATGTTACGTGGTCTACACATTCTTGTGCTAGCGGAGGCTTTTGAAGGGAAGAGTTTGAATTTTTACGCAGTGTCATTTTCTGACACTTGGGTGTATATGGATAGGGGGCGCATCCCAGCTCAACCAAGTTGTGATAGAGGAGGGCACAATGCAAAATCTCGTTGACCTATCGTTCATAGACTGCCCCAAGCTAAAGTTTCTTCCTAATGGCATCAGACACCTTACATCCCTCAAGAAATTACTTCTTGAAGACACATCAGAAGAGCTGGTGGAGAAGCTCCGGCAGAACAGAGATTCAAATGAATTCAGTGAAGATATAATGATGATTAGCCACATAAGGAACGTTACAGTTCGACTGACGCAGAAAGGGCTTGCAGAAAGGATTAGGTGATACATCGTCACTGCTCCAAGGTTAGGGTTTGGTGTTTCGTCAACACTCTTCTGTGCATATACAGACAGTATTTTTTTATGAACCTTGTCATATATTTGTCGAATTAAAGCAACTAGTAGCTGCTCCTAGTAGTGAGAATTTATTAGGAGCTTGTCAACTAAATTTGACATGGTCTTTCTGCATGTTCATGTGTATCGTCAGCTGACTCCATAGGACAAAACTGGTAGGTTGATCATAGAAACAAGTTATTGATCAAGTGGATGTTCGTTAGTTTAAAGAAAAAGGATGTGCGCTTTCAATCTTGTGTGCTCGACTGATTGATTATCCCTCAACTGACTGACTCAATTTGCAATTATTACCAGATTCTGCACTGCAATGCAAGCTCTGTGGTCTCTTTGTTACCACTCCGAGTTTTTGCCTATCTTCGATCCAAGGTGCAAACGTGGGAGGCTGTGCAGCAATGCCAGCGCATGGGTGAAACGACTATGTCTGCTCGTCCATTAATGGTAGTTTCTGTTGCCTAGCTTCTTTCTTCTGCATATATGCAGTTGATTCTTCAGAGGAAGTAGCGCTTCTTCGGGAATATGAGAGGCTCTGCAATAATTTCTTTGGCATACTCTTGGAGTGATGTAAACTAAATATTTATCCAATTTTTTTGGCAGTGTATTGTAAGTTAGCTTCTCATTGACAATGTTCGTCCACAACGTTTGTTACTGCCAACGGAATAAAAAGTACTAAGTTCTTTTTTTAGGAAAAAGAACATAGATTTCTCTAAAAAATGTAATAACATGCAGTGTTTTTCTATCAGATTTCTCTGTGATATAATATAGATCTCGCCAGTTTTTTTCTTTTGTCACCTCTCTCAGGTGGTTCACACAATATTTTGGATCAGAATTTGTATCAACAGTACTAGGCAAACAAATAGAGATGTAAGATATCGAACTTTTTTAAATTACTCTGTTTCCCAATAATGAAGTGCAGAACAAGGATGACAGTTTACCCAAAAGATTTATAGTGTTCAAAAACTGCGTCACTTTTATTAGCTAAGTGCATCACTCCATGAATATATACCTCACACATCGTCTTCCTCTGACACCGCAGTCAATTCCTCCTCTGAGACTGCTGTCGGCTTGGAAGTGAAATGGTAAGAGTCCTCCACATGTACGTGCCCTTCGTCGCAGGAAAACGGCCTCGAGGACATCTGCGGGCCATCAGTCCCAGCCTCCAAAATCTCTATGACCTCGCTCATCGTTGTCTGGTCCTGAGACCTCATCTGAATACACCATAACCTAACAACACATAGCTTCTTCTATAGCTATGCATGTCAGAAGCAACAGATGATATCTCCTCACCCGTTTCTTCCCGAGTCAGCCGATCATACACCCATGTTACTGTAAATTAATGACTGCATTTGATGGATCTGCGATGAAACTAGGAAGCTGAACTGACCTCTGTTATTGATTTTTTTAGCGTTCTTATGTGTCGCATCAGAATCTGAATGCATGTAAGTTAGCTTCTCAGTGATGTTGATGGAATGTTCATCCATAATGTAAAGTTCCTCTTTTTTTCTGAGAAAAGGAGCACAAAGTTATCTAAACAAATATTTCTTTCTACAACAAAGAATAGAGGTGCTCTGCTCTTTTTTTATCTGTCCCATCACCGGGGGAAAATATCCTTCCAGGAAATCTGCCGAGTGGTTCAGGCATATATTTCGACCGAAATTTGTATATAAGAGTAACAAGTAAATAAACAGTTCTATATGTTTCTGCAATAACAAGCGCATGACCAGGAAGGCAGTTTGTGACAGGGACTGCCACTTGCAAGTAGCTTCAGTCTTAGGGTAACATATCACAGGACGACCATATTCAACATTGCTGGAGCTGTAACACAATATTTTTCTGCCCCATCTACTAGATAATTGACAGTGTCCACACATTCTTCAGACATTGCAACATCAGTGCTACTAGAATTTCCAAACTACAACGGCACCCCTTGTCGCACACACAAGGACCATTTGACAGGACTAGATTGCACCAAGTCTATGCATCCACTACCACATGGGAGGGGATTCCATTAAATCAGAGTTGGAATTATTATTTTTCCTGCCTACAACATGTAAGAAGATCATCTGTGGCCTGTGGCTCTGTTTTTGACAACATGCAAGAAGATCAGCTGTGGCATGTGGCTTAATTTTTGAATGCATTATTTGATTCCATGACCGCAATGATTTTTTAGCGGCAAAGAGGAAAAATAACTATCTATGTCTTCGTGCACTTGGGGGTGCACAATCCTGAAGCGGAGAATATGAAGGAATCTGCAACAATGCCAATTATGCAGCTGGAATATGAGACACTCAACCTGGAATGATGTTGCTGTAAACTAAAACTGTGTTTCAACAAATTCGTGATGAAATCGGAGACCAATGGTTTTATGGATCTACCATATGCAAAAGAAAAGAAAAAACCATATGTATGCTAGCTTCTCACTGACAATGTTCATCATGATACGGCTAGCAGAATGAAATAAAAGAAATTCTCTAAGAATGTTTGTCAACAAGAAAAAGGCATTCTTTTGTCACCTCTCAAAAACTTATTTGTATAGAGAGTTTATTGTTCAAGCAATATTTTCCATTAGATGGAGGAGAACTTCATCACGGCCGCGTGTAGGAGACATCCCCCTTCTCTCTATGCTGTACCTTCAGTTCAGTTAAAATCCCCCTTTCTGCATCTTAATTTGGCTGATATAACTGCATATGTACATCTACTGCTGAGGATATTTTCTGCATCTTTTGTCACCTCTCACAAACTTATTCGTATAGAGAGTTTATTGTTCAAGCAATATTTTCCCTTAGAATTTGTACCGAGAGTAATGAACAAACAAATAGGTTGATGTAAGATTTAAAACTTATTTAAAGTTGCCCTGCACAGCAAGCAAGGCAGCTTGTACAATCCATCCATCTAACAAATTTCATCCATCCATCTATCACAAATCCATCTAACAAAATTTGATCCATCCATCTATCACAAATCCATCTAACAAATTCATTAATCCATCCATCTATCACAAATTCATCTAACAAAACATAACAACATTCATCAATCCGTCCATCTACCAATATTCATTAATTCATTTAACAACTAGTAACATAACAACTATCACAAATTTCATCCATGCATCCATGCACATAACAACTAGTAACATAATGCAAAAAAAATTCGGCAGGCATCCATCTCACCGCTGTAGGGGTCGCCGGGACGGGCAGCGGGGCCACCGCTGCAAGGGTCGCCGGAGGAGGGCTCCGAGCCCCGGCCGGCACGGCGAGGGCCGAGGCCCAAGCAGGAGGGAGGCGGACTCGGGGCGGCCTGGCTGGGGCGGCGCGGCGCGAGGAGGGTGCGGAGAGGGGCGCGGCGCGAGCAGGGGGCCGTGGGGTGAGGGGGCGGGCTGGAGGCGGCGGCCGGCGAAGCTGGGTCGGGGTGGCGGCGCGGCGTGAGTAGGGAGGAGAGGGGCGCGACGCGAGGAGGGGCGGAGAGGGTCGCGGTGGCGACGCGGGTCCGGGTGGCGAGGCTGACGGCGGCGGTGCAAGGAGGTGGGCGGAGAGCGTGGCGGCGGCGGCGGCGGAGAGGGCTGAGCGGCGGCGGCAGAGAGGGCTGAGCGGCGGCGTAGCGTGGCGGGTCGGGGGCGCGATGGGGAATGAGTGGAGGGGGTTCGCCCCGCGGGTGGATAAGGCAGCCTATGCCGACGGCTAAGCCGTCGGCATATGTGAGGAGGCCACGTGGCACCTATGCCGACGGCTTAGCCATAGGCATACTTTTTATTAATTTTTTTTATTTTTTATTACCCACGTCACTGATCCGCGTAACGCCTACCGTATGGCCATAGATATGCCGACGGCTTTGCCGTCGGCATAGTTTTATTTTCCTTTTTTATTTTATATAAATTTTTTAATGTTTTCTTATAGTTATATATTTATTCTTTTTTATTTTATATAGATTTTAAAAAAATTTATAGTTATAATTTTCCTTTTTTATGTATTATTATTTCATATAGATTTTTTATTTTTTTAAACTGCTCAGCCCACTCCTCTCCCGGAACCACACAGAGGGGAGGGGAGGGGAGGCGCCGAATTCGAGCAGCTTCGTCCGCCAAGGCCGTGGCCTGGTCGCGGGTATGGGAGCGCCATGGCCGCCCTCGATCGCGTGCTCGATCTGGAGCTTAGTTCTTCACGTGAGTGAAGGGGGAGGGGGTCGTCGACGGTGAGGGTGGGGGTGGGGGCGGGGTAGTTTAGTTCGTCAGGTGAGTGAAGGGGGGGGTCATCGACAAAGGGACACCTGGGAGCAACATCCGGGCCAAACCCACTGCTACATATCCACACCGTGTAGACCCGACACGTCCGTTTCCCCCCTCCCGGTGCCGGCGGCGGCGCCGTCTGTTAGGGGGGCCACACCCCGAAGATGCGTGCCGCTTCTTCGGACATGCCACAACACCACCCTGCTTGTATGAGGGCCCGGTACGACACTCCGGTGGCATTGCTACCCCTAGGGACCCCGTCCCGCCTAACCCTGGAGCGGTTGACCACGAGATCTAGCCCTTTGACTTCCTACGGACGGGCTTTGACTAGTGGACCTCTCCACCCGGTTGTGTCGGGTCGGCCCAGAGGGACACCGGGGAGCAACATCTGGGCCAAACCCACAGCTAAATCCACTCCGTGCAGACCCGATGCGGTAGTTTCCCCACTCCAGGTGCCGGCGGCGGCGCCGTCCGTGAGGGGGCCACGCACCGGAGACGCGTGCGGCCTCTTCGGACATGTCACAACACCACCCCACATGTATGAGGTGCGGTACGACGCTCCGGTGGAATTGCTACCCCCCAGGGCCCCCGTCCCGCCTAACCCTGTAGCGTTTGACCACGGGATCTAGCCCTTTGACTTTGCACGGACGGGCTTTGACCAGCGGACCTCCCCACCCGGTTGTGTTCGGTCAGCCCATAGGTACACTTTGGAGCAACATCCGGGCCAGACCCACAGCAAGATCCCCTCCGTGTAGACCCGCCGCGTCCGTTTCCCCCCTCCAGGTGCCGGTGGCGGCGCCGTTCGTGAGGGGGGGCACACCCCGGAGACGTGTGCCGCCTCTTCGGACATGCCACCAAACCACCCCGCATGTATGAGGGCCCGGTGCGATGCTCCGGTGGCATTGCTACTCCGCCAGGGCCCCCGACCCGCCTAACCCTGTAGCGTTTGACCACGGGATCTAGCCCTTTGACTTTGCACGGACGGGCTTTGACAAGCGGACCTCCCCACCCGGTTGTGTTCGGTCAGCCCATAGGTACACTTTGGAGCAACATCCGGGCCAGACCCACAACAAGATCCCCTCCGTGTAGACCCGCCGCGTCCGTTTCCCCCCTCCAGGTGCCGGCGGTGGCAGCGTCCGTGAGGGGGGGCACACCCCGGAGACGTGTGCCGCCTCTTCGGACATGCCACCACACCATCCCGCATGTATGAGGGCCCGGTGCGACGCTCCGGTGGCATTGCTACCCCCCAGGTCCCCCGTCCCGCCTAACCCTGTAGCGTTTGACCACGGGATATAGCCCTTTGACTTTGCACGGACGGGCTTTGACCAGTGGACCTCCCCACCCGGTTGTGTTCGGTCAGCCCATAGGAACACTTTGGAGCAACATCCGGGCCAGACCCACAACAAGATCCCCTCCGTGTAGATCCAACGCGTCCGTGAGGGGGGGGGCACACCCCGGAGACGTGTGCCGCCTCTTCGGACATGCCACCACACCACCCCGCATGTATGAGGGGCCGGTGCGACGCTCCAGTGGCATTGCTACCCCCCAGGGTCCCGTCCCGCCTAACCCTGGAGCGGTTGATCACGAGATCTAGCCCTTTGACTTTCCACAGACGTGCTTTGACCAGTGGGCCTCTCCACCCGGTTGTGTCAGGTCAGCACAGAGGGACACCCGGGAGCAACATTCGGGGCCAAACCGACAGCTACATCCCCTCCGTGTAGACCCGATGCGTCCGTTTCCCCCCTCCAGGTGCCGGCGGCGGCGCCGTCCGTTAGGGGGACCACGCCCCGGAGATGTGTGCCACCTCTTCGGACATGCCACAACACCACCCGGTTGTGGTAGATCATCCAATATATATATAAACACTTGGAGCAAAGTCCCCTTCGTATAGACCAGATGCAGCTGTTCCCCATTCCAGTTGCCGGCTGGCGGCTGCAACGTTCGTGAGGGGGGTCACACCGCTCTGTACAGAACCGAAAAATAATGTAGGTATGCTTATTAACACATACGGTATGTAAGTTAGTTAAATAATAATAATAAAGAAAACAGTGAAGAAAAAGAAAAAAACTATATGTATGCTTATTAACACATACTATATGCTTATTAACACATACTATATGTATGCTTATTAACACATACGGTATGCTTAATAATAATAATAATAATACTATATGGAAAAAAAGAAAAAAAAGAAAGAAAAAAACTATGCCGACGGCTTGCTGCGGCCAGGGCAGATGGACAGCGCCGCGGATCGATGACGTGTCGGA
Source organism: Triticum urartu (assembly GCF_003073215.2). Taxonomy (NCBI): domain Eukaryota; kingdom Viridiplantae; phylum Streptophyta; class Magnoliopsida; order Poales; family Poaceae; genus Triticum; species Triticum urartu. The sequence continues at coordinate 9,824,513 of NC_053022.1, read as the reverse complement.
TATGCCGACGGCTGCCGTCGGCATAGGTCCTGGTCGGTGCGCTCCGGATCGGTGACGTGTCACCCGTATCTATGCCGACGGCCGCCCGTCACGACCGTCGGCATAGATTTGACGTCGTTAGCCGACCGTGGTGCCCGTTGTCGGCGGGCCCGCATCTATGCCGACGGCCTATATATGCCGACGGCAGCTGTAGGCGTAGTCTTGGATAAGCCGACGGCTGTTGTGTGCCGACGGCTGCTGTCGGCGTAGACGTGGATAGCCCGACGGCCATTGTACGCCGACGGCCAGGAGCTAGCTGTCGGCATAGCTCGGACTAGGCCGACGGTAGCCGTCGGCATATATTTGGCTGTCGGCTTAGAGCCCTGTTCCGGTAGTGACTTCCGACCTTGTCGTCGCAACCGGCCGTGTGTAGATGCACATTCCGTCGTGGCCATCGTAGAATTTCGGCGAGATCAGGAATTAGCAGAGCCGCTCTCTGCTTGGGGAGGGGGGTGTTTAGAAAATTCACAGCCTAACTTAGGATGGAGGCGGGCCTTTTCCTGCAAAAAGAGGACCGATGCATAGTAGGCACGAGATTTCGACCGGACGGCCCACGATGAGAGAATGCAGGGATGCACAAACATGTGTGGATTCATAGGATACGACGCCTACAAAGAAAGTATCTATTTCCTCTGTTTCTAAATACAAGTAATTTTAAAGAATATATTTTATATAACGGGCGTTAAGCGGGGGTTTCGTGGAACAAAGGAGTCCCTCCACCAGCTCCCGCCGCCCGCGTGTCAACTTGAAGCATCCATCCCAGATCGGAGGGCCCACATTCAATTTCTTTTCTTCCTATTTCTCACCGGAAAGAGCTGCGTGTACTATTGCAGTCTTCCCCGGCTGTACAAGGAAAGCAAAATACTCGGCTGGGAGGGGGAAGGCAAATCGCCAGCTGGTCGTCGTCATCGTTGCCGCCGGAAGGTTGGTTCTCTTCTCCCCTTCCCTTCCCTTCTTCCTAGCTCGCGTCGCCACGCTGCACTGAGCGACTGAGACTATACTTTGTTTTCTTGTGTTGTGGGATACGAAGAGGAGAGAAAGAAATTCAGTGTGAGGCTGTTAGTTGAGATTTGGCTGCTGCTGCTTCTGCTTGATTCCGCTGCTTAGAGGGTAAGGACTAAGGAGTGCGTGAAAGTGAGGGTATGGGAGAGATACAACCAGGATAGATCGATGCCCCTGCTCTAGTTGTTTCGATGCTCATAGTTGTTGTCCCTGATGCTCTACTTGTATCTACTGATTTTACAGCTTCTTTCTTCATCAACAACCATGGCAGAGGCTGTTGTCGGGCAGCTACTGGTGACGCTGGGCGGGACGCTGGCGAAAGAGGCGGTGACCTACGGTGGGGCGCTGCTGTGCAAGGAAGCTGCAGCCTTGAGGGTTCTCTTCGGCAAGATCCGCCAGTCCAAGGTGGAGCTGCAGAACATGCAAGCATACCTGCGGGGCTGCGGCAGGCAGAGCGGTTCAAGGACACCGATGAGACAATATCCATCTTCGTTGGTGAGATCAGGGGCCTCGCCTTCCAGATCGAGAACATCATCGAGGAGTTCGCCTACAAGCTGGAGGACTGCAAGCATGGAGGGTTCGCTGGCAAGATGAAGAAGAGGCTCAAACATATAAGGACCTGGCGCCACCTGGAGGCCAAGCTCCAAGAAATCGAAGCCCAACTGCAGCATGCCAACCGGAGGAAGAGAGATTATGCCGTCACCGGCAGATCTGCTACTGCTGGCAGATCTGGAGGTCAAGCTTTGCACTTCACCGGGGATGGGGACCTTGTGGGGATTGAAGAGCACAAGGAAAGGTTGATACAGTGGCTGACCGGCGGTGGTGATGGTCTGGAGCAGAGCAGCAGCAAAGTCACCCTCGTGTGGGGGATGCCTGGTGTTGGTAAAACCACTCTTGTTGATCATGTGTACGACACCGTGAAAGAGGATTTCGACGCCGCAGCATGGGTAACTATGTCAGAAAGTTACCGTATTGAGGATTTGCTTAAGAAGATCGCCGCTCAGTTCGGAGTCACGGTTGATGTCGCCAACATTGAGATGAGAGGTCTAGCGAAGTCCATCCACAAGAGTGTGGTTTTTTCTAGTGGTACCCCATATCGCAACCATTCATTCTGGCTTCTGATTGTTGTGCCTAGCTAAGCTCAGCTCACCAGCGTAGTTAGCCGTTTAGAATAATGGCATGCATGCAGTCCGATGGGACGGAGTCATGCACATGCATATAGCTAGGACGTGAGGCGTGCTCTTTGCACGATCGCTTGTTTTCTGTTTTTCTGTTTGATGTAACCTCCCGGTCAGTATGGCGCTGGTGATGCAGTCATGGGATGGCGCGACGTACGCGAATCCGGAGCAGCCGATCCGGAGTTAGTTAGCCTCTGTAATCGCTTTGAGTTAAGAGAAGGAATAACAGAAAACGCTGTCAGAATATACTGGTGTCTCCTCCCTTGCGTGCGTTCATCTCTCTCTCGCTCCTCTCGATCCCATCGGCAACGACACTGATTCATGTGGATGTGTGCACCGATGCAGAAATAAGCAGCTAGCGTCAGGCGCTCAGAGCTTAATCCTGAGGCCTACGAATGTCCATCAGACTAGGTCCACTGCATTCTTTTGTCCACCATCGACGCGTGTACAGGCAACACTGTCTCTCTCCCGTGATCACCACTGTCGTATCTCTCTCCTACTCTCACGTCAAATTCTAGCGACAACTCTCTCTGCCATGAAAAGATTTTTTCTCTCTTTAAATACTATTCATCACTTGTATCTCTCTCATACAGTTTCTCTCTGTCCACTTTCTCTCTCTTAATTCCCAAAAAATGAGCAACAAAAACTGCTCTCACACATCTTGATCTTTTCTTTAAAAACTGTATGAGTGGATTGACGCATCTTGATTTCTTGTTTGCACAAACACAATCCGCCGCATCTGACCAAGTAAATTTCTCTCATACTGTTTCTCTCTCTGTCCTAAAACTGCTCTCTCTCTCTCAACTTTCTCTCTCTGTGTCACCAGTTCTCTCACACGAGGATGATGTATTATACTTGCTGCTTAGTAATCAGAAAAGACCATTGCATGTCATCGAGTCACGGGTGGCACAGGAGCACAAGCAGCCAAACCTGATGTTGACTACACACTGTAGGCGAGGCTGCAGGGCCCTGTCCCCTGCGGTTCACTGTACATCTGTGAAAGACAAAGAAATGCTTAATATAGCATGCACCTGCTAATAGTCTGAAGTGTCTCGGCCCACCTCGTGCATCCCAAGACAGACAAACGGCCATGATTGTGGGTACCGCGGAGCTCGATCTATACTGCAACTTTTCGCATCCACAACTACCTTCAAGGTAAAAAGTACATCTTGATCCTGGATGATGTTTGGGCTGAGCGCCTGTGGCCAGAGATAAGGGATATCTTCCCAATATCTAATTGTACCGGCCGAGTTGTTATGACATCAAGAAAGCAGGCAGTGTTGGCAACTAGGGAGTCTGCATATGCAATTCACTTGGAACCACTGCAAGCACATCACTCCTGGGTGTTGTTCTGCAAAGGGGCATTTTGGAATGCTGATGACAAAAAGTGCCCTTTGGAGCTGCGGTTATTGGCTCGTAAGTTCATAGCGAAGTGTGATGGCTTGCCTATTGATATTGCATGCATTGGCCACCTACTCTCCTGTAAACCCCAAACTTCCGCTGAATGGGAGGATGTGTACAGGTGTTTGGATTCGCAGTTGGCGAAAGATGTGATCCCAAATTCTCATAGGGTCCTAAAGGTCAGCTTGGAGGACCTTCCATATGATTTGAAGAATTGTTTCTTACATTGTGCATTATCCCTGGAAGATTATGTATTAAAGAGGAGAAGGATAATGAGGCAATGGATTGCGGCAGGGTTTATCAAGGAAAATGAAGGGAACAAAACATTGGAGGAAGTGGCAGAGGGATACTTGGCTGAGCTTGTGAACCGAAGCCTACTGCAGGTAGTGGAAAGGAATTATGCCGGACGACTGAAACGATGTCGGATGCATGATGTCATACGCCTTCTTGCCCTCAACAAAGCCAAGGAGGAATGCTTTGGTAAAGTTTATGATAGCTCTGTTGCTACCAGGGCATTATCTGTTGAGGGCGCACGTCGCATATCTGTTCAGGGCGAAAACCTTCAACATCTGAGCCGATCTGCTGCCACATAGCTCCGTGATCTCTAAGTATTTGAGAGGTCTATCAACGTTGATCAGTTGAAGCCTATCCTAACATCTTCAAAATTGCTGTCGACATTGGATCTACAAGGTACCTGTATCAAAAATCTGCCCAATGAGGTATTTGACTTGTTCAATCTGCGTTATTTGGGTCTTAGAGATACGCAGATCGAAAGTCTGCCTGAAGCAGTTGGGAGGTTACAAAATTTGGAAATCTTGGACGCTTATGATTCTAAACTGGCGTACTTGCCAAAGAGTGTTGTAAAGCTTCAGAAGTTGAGGTACCTGTATGCGGACACTCCCACCCAGTGGCGGAGGCAAGGGGGGACGAGCAGGGGCCTGGCCCCCCTTATCGATCAACAATTCCTTCAGCGGCTACGAGTAATTTAGCGATGGATCAAGGGAATACACGTAGCTGCCCCCCCTAAACACTCAAACGATGATGAAAACCGAGAGTATAAAATGTGAAGAAAAAAAGGCCCATACGAAAGCCCATCCGTTCTGCTGGCTTTATTTTACCCTAAAAAAGGTCAACCCGGCGTAATTAGCGTATGAGCTGACGTGATTACATCCCGTAAAAAAAACTTGAGGCGATTAGAGCTGGAGGCGGCCGCTGCCTACTCGCCATGTCCATTAAATCAGGCGACACCAACTAAGCGACAGGGAAGTCCTGCAGCCTACAGTCTTGACTACACTCTTTCAATTCTCTAGTGGTTCAGCGCCAAGGTTATCACTACTGAGTCTGAGTACTACCCCTCTCAACTCACTTGTACGTGTTGAAATTGTACATCCAATTTTAGTTAATTTTTATGGTGAGGTCAATGATTCTAATTCATTTTTAATTTCTTTTGATTTTTTCATTTGTGATGCGTAATGAAGAGAAAAGTGCAGCCAAACATCTAAAGATTAATTTAATTTTTAAGCATATTGTTTCGAGTTCTCAACCTAGTAATATTGTAAATCAGGCTACTGCCCGAATTACCAATCCCCTAATCCAACGGAATATGACTTACATCAAAGTTAGAACAATATATGTTCTTAGGAAATTACTAGCTGTTAGGTTATCTTTAGATGAATTTACTAATATTATCTTATTCGCAATTGTTGGAAAAAATAAACTAATACAAATGTATTTGTGTTTTAATTGCATTGAAGCTACACATTACTATGGTAATTATTTTTTGTGTTCCACAATTTTTTTCTCAGCTTGGTTCGGCCCCTCCTATACCCAAATCCTGGCTCCACCCCTGCTGTCCCACCACGTCAGAAACTACAACTCTAGGTGGTGTCAAGGTGCCTACTGGCATGCAGCACTTGGCAGGACTGCGGGCTCTTCAACGTGTCAAAGCCACTCCAGAGTGTCTGCGTGAAGTTGGTGCTCTGAAGGAGCTAAGAACACTCGGTGTCTGCAACGTGAGAAGTGAACACTCTGCTGATTTGACCAATGCTATCACCAGAATGAGTCATCTTGTTCATCTCGAAATTGTTGTTGCACCTTTTGTTATATCTGTTCTGCTCTCAATTTGAAACAGGATAAAAAGTTTTTTTAGATGGGATAAGAAGACTTGGAAGAGTATAAAAAGAACACTCATGGGATCAAATCCTTATAATTAACTTATTAGAGGACAAGGAAAGACTCGACTGAGCTCGAAGTCTCAACAACCAAATTGTGGTCTGACATTCAAATTGATTATTCAAAGACCAAATTGTGGACCTGTATGCGTGTTGATTATTCAAAGACCAAATTGTGGCTGGCCGACGGGGTCATATATTTGTGAATTATGAGTTAGGTCATATAGTTTTCGATTTATTGATCCTGGAGCATATATAGACGATGAAGAGTAATATTAGTAATGTCAGGTATTCAATTATTATTATATACATATATATTATTAATGAGTTCATGTTATTAGGTATTCAATTTTTTATTATGTTCATGATGATGATACACACTTAATTTTTTTTTATTATGATTATGTTGTACTAATTTCGTTTACTCTTTGTTATTGCAGGTGTTGACAGATGGTGGGTGCGGGTCGAGAGCGCTCCAAGCCTCCTTCCTCGGTGCGTGCTGAGAGGGGTGCTATTTTGTAGCCATGGTGCATGATTGTTTTGCAGGCGCATGAATTTTCAGTACCTGGGAGCTTGAGCAAGCAGGACTAACCTTCTTAATTACTTGCTCTCTGCATGTGTCGTGTGCAAATCGAACCAGGCAAGCTCGACCTTCTCTGTTTATGTACTTGCTATCTGCTTGCTGCTGCTCTACTTGTTTCGATGCTGATAGTTGTTGTCCCTGATGCTATTGTTTCTACTGATTTTACAGCTTCTTTCTTCATAGCCAAATGAGCCATCGACCTACTGTGTTTGGAGAGACACACAGAGAGGTTTGATGGTTATATATATGGAACCAATAAAGTCAAAATTAGGCGTGTGACATCTGCTGATTGAGTTGGACTGCATTAAGAAAATAAGGTGGATGTTGGTACTCGAATCAGAATTTGGTGAGTGAGATTTGATCACTTGGTTGGAGTTGCTCTCAGCAACCATCATCTGGGAAATAAGAAAACCTCAACAACCATGGCAGAGGCTGTTGTCGGGCAGCTGGTGGTGACGCTCGGCAGGGCGCTGGCGAAAGAGGCGGCGACCTACGGAGGGGCGCTGCTGTGCAAGGAAGCCACCGCCCTCAGGGGCCTCTTCGGCAAGATTCGCCGGTCCAAGGAGGAGCTTGAGAGCATTCAGGCCTACCTGCAGGAGGCAGAGCGGTTCAAGGACACCGACAAGACCACTGCTATCTTCATCGGCAAGGTCAGGGGCCTCGCCTTCCAGATCGAAGACGTCGTCGATGAGTTCACCTACAAGCTGGAGGACTGCAAGCATGGAGGGTTCGCTGGCAAGATGAAGAAGAGGCTCAAGCATATCAAGACCTGGCGCCGCCTGGAGGCCAAGCTCCAAGAAATTGAAGCCCAGCTGCAGGATGCCAACCGGAGGAAGAGAGATTATGCCGTCACCGGAAGATCTGCTTCTGCTGCCAGATCGACGAATCAAGATCAAGCTTTGCACTTCACCATGGATGAGGACCTTGTGGGGATCGAGGAGCACAAGGAAAGGTTGATACAATGGCTAATCGGCGGTGGTGATGGTCTAGAGCAGAGCAGCAGCAAAGTCACCATGGTGTGGGGGATGCTTGGTGTTGGTAAAACCACTCTGGTTGATCATGTTTACAACACCGTGAAACTGGATTTTGACGCTGCAGCATGGGTAACTGTATCAGAAAGTTACCGTATTGAAGATCTGCTGAATAAGATAGCCACCCAATTCGGCATCGCAGTCGACGTCACCAACATCGAGATGAGAGGCCTAGCAAAGTCCATCCACAAGTACCTTCAAGGTAAAAAGTACATATTGGTCCTGGATGATGTTTGGGCTGAGCGCTTGTGGTCGGAGATAAGGAATTTCGTCCCAACATCTAATTGTACCGGCCGATTTGTTATCACATCAAGAAAGCAGGCAGTGTTAGCAACTAGGGAGTATGCATCTGCAATTCACTTGGAACCGCTACAAGAGCATCACTCCTGGCTGTATTTTGCAAAGGAGCCTTTGAGGATGCTGATGACAAAGAGTGCCCATTGGAGTTGCAGAAATTGGCTCAGAAGTTCATAGCGAAGTGTCAAGGCTTGCCTATTGCTATTACATGTATTGGCCGCCTACTCTCCCGCAAACTCCCAACTTGCGCTGAATGGGAGGACGTGTACAGGGGTTTGGAATCGCAGTTGGTGAAAGATGTGATCCCTGATGCTCATATGATCCTAAAGGTCAGCTTGGAGGACCTTCCATATGATTTGAAGAATTGTTTCTTACATTGTGCACTATCCCCAGAAGATTATGTATTACAGAGGAAGAAGACAATGAGGCAGTGGATTGCGGCAGGATTCATCAGAGAAAAGGAAGAGAACAGAACAATTGAGGAAGTAGCAGAGGGATACTTGACTGAGCTTGTGAACCGAAGCCTATTACAGGTAGTGCAGAGGAATCATACTGGACGACTAAAACACTGTAGGATGCATGATGTCATACGTCTTCTTGCCCTCAAGAAATCCAAGGAGGAATGCTTTGGTAAAGTTTTTGATGGCTCTGGTACTGGGGCATTCTCTATAGAGGGTGCACGTCGCATATTGGTCCAGGGCGAAAACCTAGAACAACTGAGCCGATCTGGTGCAACCCGGCTCCGTGCGCTGCATGTATTTGAGAGGTGTATCAATGTTGATTTGCTGAAGCCTATCCTAACATCTTCGAAATTGTTGTCGATGTTGGATCTACAAGGTACTTGTATCAAAATGCTGCCCAATGAGGTATTCAACTTGTTTAACTTGCGTTATTTGGGCCTTAGATATACTGATCTCGAAAGCCTACCTGAAGCAATTGGGAGGTTGCAAAACTTGGAGGTCTTGGATGCTGTGCATTCTAAGCTGTTGTATTTGCCAAACAATGTTGTAAAGCTTCAAAAGTTGAGGTACCTGTATGCATGCACGCCCATCACATCAGAAACTGTAAATATAGGCGGAGTCAAGGTGCCTAATGGGATGCAGAATTTGGCAGGACTGTGGGCTCTTCAGTCCATTAAAGCCACCCTAGAGTTTTTGCGTGAAGTTGGAGCTCTAATAGAGCTAAGGACATTCGATGTTTGCGATGTGAGAAGTGAACACTCTGCTTACTTGAGCAATGCTATCACCAGAATGAGCCATCTTTCTCATCTCGAAATTCGAGTTGCAGCTGAGGATGTGGTGTTGCGGCTTGAAGGTCTATATTTACCTCCAACGCTTTCATGGCTTGGTTTAGCAGGGCAGCTAGAGAAAACATTGATGCCTGAGCTTTTCTCTTCCTGGTCACACCTTAATAACCTCGCTCGGTTGGAGCTGGCATTCTCCAGTATTGATGAGGGAACATTTTCCTGTCTGTGCGTGTTACATGGCCTACGCGTTCTTCTCCTAAGGAAGGCTTTTGAAGGGAAGAGGTTGGAATTTTACACAGGGTCATTTCCAAAACTTAGGTGTCTATGCATATGGGGCGCGACACAGCTCAACCAAGTGGGAATAGAGGAGGGCGCGCTGCAAAACCTCACTGAACTGTCTTTCAGAGACTGTCCTGAGCTAAAATTTCTTCCTGATGGCATCGAACACCTTGCAGCCCTTCAGAAATTATATCTGAAAGACACGTCAGAAGAGCTGATAGAGAAACTTTGGCAGAAGAGAGATTGAGATGAATGCAACAAAGATTTAATGAAGATTAGCCACATAAGGAATGTTACAGTTGTACTGAAAGGAGTCCAGGGAAGGATTAGGTGATTGTTGCTGCTCGCAGGTCAGGGTTTCACCGTTTCATCTTTCGTGCATATATTTATATACTGGCAGAACAAAATTAGCAATTGGTAGTTATTCGTGGCTGATGGAAATGGTAACTAAAGTGATTCCTTTCTCCATATTCATGTCTATCTTCTTCATCCAGACTAGAAACTGATCATGCATTTTCATTTTTCATTATATTAATGTATGTTATGATTTCCACCAATCAGGATAAATTAACATGATATATGTGCTTTCCACCACTCGTGTTCAGTCCTCGTGGACTCGAATCTGAGTCCTATTTGTCCTCTATTAATATAAATGCTGGTTCATCCTATGGATGCTCTTTCATCTAAAGTCTGTCAAAGAAAGTCGATGTGCGCCTTTCATGCTTAATCTAAATTAAGATGTAGTGTTTGCAAAGATACAGAGATTCATATTCACTCCCCTGACTGACTAATTGACTGACTATTCTGCATTTATTAGCAGACATTTTGCTCACTAGGAGGAGGCAAGGACAGTCAGGTGTTGCGATATATAAGTTGTGTCCCTCTTTGGATCGAAGAAAAGAAGATCAGCTGTTGGTCGGGTTATCCAAGCTAAATGTCGAGATATATTTCCCTGACCTGACGGTTTCCTATCTGCAAGGAAGGAAAGAAACTACGCGTACTTGGCGATGCGCAATCCTGGGAGAGGCCCTGCAACAGTGCCAATCCATGTCGCCTTCTTCCACATTTCTCTGTGTGAAATGAAAATTTTGCTCATCAGTCAGTGGTAGTTTCTGTTGCCTGGCTACGTTCTTTGCACTACTGTTAGACAAGCTTCAGCTGATCCATCTTTCGAGCTTTCCAGTTTGTGTACTGCTGTTGGAACTTGTAATCTGTATAAGCTGTATCTATTCCTCTGTAGTCAGCAGGCATTGTGAGCTTTGTTAATGAGAGCATGGCCATATGCTGCTGAAATGCCAATCTAGAATTATGTTACTGTAAATTGAAGAGTAACAAGTAAATAAACAAATGTATTATGTAAACTTAACTGAAATTACTCTATTTGTTTCTCTAATAACAAGTGCACGCCCAGGAAGGCTGTTTGTGAGTGGTGACAGTGGCTGCCATTTGCCACTAGTACAAAGCAGCTTCAGTCTCAGGACCATATCTACTGGGTAACCGACAACAGCAAGGTGCAGCTTCAGGAGAACAACAACAGCTTCAGTCTGACATGTAAATGTCAGCGTTACAGGAATTTCCACGTGGCAAAGGCAACATGCAAATCAGAGTTGGAATTTCCCTTTTCCATGCCTACGTTCAAAGGCAACATGTAAGAAGTTCAGCCTTGGTTCTGGTTCTTAAAAGCAATTATGTAGCTGGCGGTTTCTTAGAAGCAAAGAAGAAACACAACTTTGTATTTGTGTACCTCGCGATGCGCAGTCCCGAAGCAGTGAATATGAGAGGCTCCGCAACAATGCCAATATGTGTGTGATTTCTGTTGCCTAGCTATTTGCAAAATTATCAATGAAGCCACTTCCGGGTCCTTCGCGACGTCTCCTGTTAGAAAGAAACTAAATTTTACTGCTAACTGCATCACCCCATGATACATACATAAATTTGATCACACTATATATATATACCCGACCATATGTTCTTGGGCCGGAGGGGAGACGGCCGGTCTTCTCCGCGAGTCCACGCCGACGTGGCATAGATGGTTGCTGGCCGGCGAGCTGAGATGGAGGAGGCGGCGGCGTAGTGGATTTCCCACTGCGACTTCCACCGCTCCAAGAATCCTAGGTGGCTGCCAGCCTTGGCTCGACAGGTTCGAACCCCCTGCAGATTCATTGGGTTTGGAGGCCGCGGATTGAATTCGGCCGGATTCTTTCCCGGGGCAGCGAGGAGGAAACGATAGCATCTGCAAATCCTTCATAGGTTCAGCGATTCGTTTCGTTTCTTGCCCCATCTTGACTGACTGTTCCTACTGAATCATTCCTATGTTCTTTGATCTGGCTGTGGCCGTACGTGTCCTTCCACGAGTTAACAGTCACTAGATGTGTCCATTGGTGCTGTGTATATTGGGAGGGATTTGGAAAAACATAAGAGTTTTAAAGTGTTTTTTGATGACTACGGTTTAGTATCCTTTTTTGGAGTTCAAACCAAGATTATTTTACTTGTGATTCTCTTGCTATTACGACTGTCCTATACGTGATGTGAATCTTGGATTTACCAAAATACATTCCAAAAGTTTGAGGTTGACAACAACTATAAAATTTGGATGTAGGGATAAGAAAAGGGTCCGGTATGAGCCATCCTATGAATTGAGAACATTGGACTTCTCGTCCAATAATATGTCCATTTGCGATGTGCCAGAGAAAATAAATAAGTATCACGCTGACTGTTTTCTTTTTTTCTTTAGAAAAGGAGAATGACTCCCGGCCTCTGCATTTCGAAGATGCATGCGGCCATTTTATTGATTATTTTCGAGGACTTTACAAAGTAGAACAACAATATGCCTGAATCCGCCATCCTGGCAATATCTGCCGCTACTCCTATTCAAATGATGAAGGGGTGCAAGCTGGGCCACATACCCAGACCTCTCACCTAAGCTTAACATCTAAAGCCGGAGGCCCCGACCGAGCCATTTGCCGGGTCCGGGGCTCAAACCGGTCCGACGCACTCACATGTGTCATCGCCGCCATCTTCCACTAGTCCATCTTCAGAGCAGATTGAGGTGACAATCTTGGCAGGTCCGCCGCCATTGACACCACCACGACGTCAAACGACGACCTCCACCTAAGCGAGCCTTGGCAGGTCCTCCGCCATTGACGCCACCACGACGCCAGACGACGACCTCCACCTACGCGAGTCCATCTCCAAGCAACAGACGTAAATCCATGGTAGGATAGGGCCGCACCACCGTCGTCTTCCACCACCCACAAGCGCCACCCAACCCAAGGTTCCCAAAGTGGCGCCTTCAAGAAGGGAACGGCGCTGTGAGCGCCGCCGCCCAACAAAGTTAGGGCTTTCTCCCGGGAAACCTAGGGGAAGGGGAAGTGAGGAGATCAGTCCATACCGACGCCTTCAAAGAGGGGAACGACGCCCTCAGGCGTCGCCGTCGGCGCGGCCGGTCATGGCCGGCCAGGGATTTCGCCCGAACTAGATCCCCGCCACCAGCAGCGCCTCCTGTACAAAACCGGCGACCAAGAGGAAGCGCGGCCCAACCTGGCCCGCACGCCAAACAGGGTAGGAGGGGAGGCGCACCGACGGCCGCAGAAGCCGCCGCCGGCCGCCAACGACCACCGGATCCCGCCGCCCGTGCGGCCGGGACGTTGGATCCACCGCCCACACGGCTGCTAGGCGGCCGTGCCTTGCCAATGGAGCCGCCACTCCAGATCTGGGGTTCCCCACGTAGAGGCAAGGCAACGGAGGCCCCGCCGCCACCATCCTTGGCGCCCCGGGCTTGCCCGGCGGCTACCTCAGGGGGGGGGGAGGGGAGGGGAGGGGGGGGGGGGGGGGGGTGAGGAGGAGGGGCGGCTAGGGTTGGGAGGAGGGGCGGAAAATCAGCTGGCTACACTACCTCTCTTTTTGTTTTTTTCTCATAGAACACATATAATATAATATAGCGGAGAACCGAGAACATTGAAGTTCTCGTCCAATAATTTGTCCATTTGCGTCTAAACTCTAAAGTTTTTTGACAGAATTTTGTTTTAGAATAAACTCGTCCAATAATTTGTCCATTTGCGTCTAAACTCTAAAGTTTTTTGACAGAATTTTGTTTTAGAATAAATTAAATCACCCATTGTAGCCAACGTTACCACCAAATCATTCGTACGTCCTCTTCCTCCGATACTGCAGCAAGAATAATCCTGCTCCTCCGATAGCAAGAATCATCTACAACTGAGCTCAAAGCCTCAACAACCATGGCAGAATCTGTTGCCGGGAAGCTGGTGGTCATGCTTGGCGCGGCGCTGGCGAAAGAGGCGGTGATCTTGGGCGCGGCGCTGCTCGGCAAGGAAGCCACCGCCCTCAGGGGCCTCTTTGGCAAGATCCGCCAGTCCAAGACGGAGCTGGAGAGCATGCAGGCCTACCTGCACGAGGTGGAGCGGTTCAAGGACACCGACAAGACCACTGCCATCTTCGTCCGCGAGGTCAGGGGCCTCGCCTTCCAGATCGAGGACGTCGTCGATGAGTTCACCTACAAGATGAAGAAGAGGCTCAAGCATATCAAGACATCTTAGACATGGCGCCGCCTGGCAGCCAAGCTCCAAGAAATCGAATCCCAGCTGCAGGATGCCAGCCGGAGGAAGACGGATTATGCCGTAACCGACATATCTGCTTGTGTTGGCAGATCGATGAGAGAAGGTCAAGCTTTGCACTTTACGAGGGATGAGGATCTTGTGGGGATCGAAGAGAACAAGGAGAGGTTGATACGGTGGCTGACCGGAGGGGGTCATGGACTGGAGCAGAGCAACAGAAAAGTAACCATGGTGTGGGGGATGCCTGGTGTTGGTAAAACCACTCTGGTTGATCATGTGTACAACACTGTGAAAGTGGATTTCGATGCCCCAGCATGGGTAGCTGTGTCAGAGAGTTATCGTATTGAGGATCGCCGCCCAGTTCGGCATCGCAGTTGATGTCGCCAACATTGAGATGATAGGCCTAGCAAAGTCCATCCACAACTACCTTCAAGGTAAAAAGTATATCTTGGTCCTGGATGATGTTTGGGCTAAGCGCTTGTGGTCGGAGATAAATAATATCTTCCCAAAATCTAATTGTACTGGCCGAGTTGTTATTTGTTATCTTTTGGGAAAATTCTGGAATTCTCTCTTACTTGGTACAGGTATGGGTACAATATATATGTACACTAGTGGGCCTATGGGCCACACACGCACACACACAACCCAACACTCCCCCTCAAGATGGATGATAGATATCTATCATTCCCATCTTGTTACATGCCAAATTACACTCCTTTGCTCCTAAACCCTTAGTTAGGCTATCCGCCACTTGATTCCCTGAGCTTACATGCTTTAATTCTATTATACCCTCATCGAGTTTCTCTTTAATAAAGAAGCGATCAATCTCCACATGCTTTGTTCTATCATGTTGGACTGGGTTGTTGGCTATGCTAATAGCCGATTTATTATTGCACCACACCTTCAAAGGGCCCTTTCTCAGCACTTTTAGTTCTGATAGAAGATTTCTTACCCACAACATTTCACTAAGGCCTAGTGACATGGCCCTGTACTCTGCTTCGGCTGTCGATCTAGATACAATTGATTGCTTCTTACTTCTCCATGACACAAGGTTGCCTCCAACAAACACACAATACCCTGAAGTAGATCTTCTGTCATCAAGACAACTCGCCCAATCGGCATCACTGTAGCCATCTACATTCAAATGGCCATTCTTCTTAAACCATAACCCCTTCCCTGGACTACCTTTTAGATAGCGTAATATATGGTGTACTGCATCTAGATGTTCACTTCTAGGATCATGCATATATCTGCTTACCACACTCACCGCATAGGCAATATCAGGCCGTGTATGGCATAAGTATAGGAGTCGCCCAACAAGCCTTTGGTAGTTCTCCTTATCCACTGATTCTCCTGCCTGTGCACAAAGCTTGTGGTTTTGATCAATAGGAGTTGATGCAGCCCGACATCCAAGCATAACCGTATCACTAAGTAAGTCCAGAACATACTTCCTTTGAGAGAGAACTATGCCTTTTGGAGACCTTGCAATTTCAATCCCGAGGAAGTATCTAAGTTGGCCAAGATCTTTCACCTCAAACTCCTTTCTCAGGTTCTTCTTCAGTCGCAATATCTCCACATCATCATCTCCTGTGATTATAATATCATCCACATATACTGCAAGAATTGTAATTCTACAGTCCGAGTGTCGATAGAATAGAGTGTGATCACCATTGCATTGCTTGTACCCCATATCACATACAACATGCCTAAACCTATCAAACCACGCTCGTGGAGACTGCTTGAGCCCATACAAGGACTTCCTCAATTTGCACACCTTTCCCGCAGTTCTAGGAGTAGAGAAACCAGGTGGAATCTCCATATACACCTCTTCATGTAGGTCACCATGCAAGAAAGCATTCTTAACATCTAGTTGATACAGAGGCCACCCAAAATTAGTTGCACACGAGATTAGAATCCTCACGGTGTTCATCTTTGCCACCGGTGCGAATGTCTCATCATAGTCAATCCCGTAAGTTTGGCTGTATCCTCTGGCAACTAGTCTTGCCTTGTACCTTTCGATCTTCCCTTCTGAATTTTGCTTCACCGTGAATATCCATTTACAACTAACAAGTTTTTTTCCTTCAGGAAGGTGTACAAGTTCCCAAGTTTTATTTTTTTCAAGTGCATTCAACTCCTCCATCATGGCCTCATGCCATTTTGGGTCCTGCTTTGCAGTTTTCCAATCCTTTGGAATGTCCACTGATTGTAGTGATGCAACAAAAGCTCTATATGCAGGGGACAATGATTCATAAGAAACATAGTTTCTCATGTCATGCTCAAAGCCATACCTTGATGGAGGCTTTCCAGCCTTAGCCCGAGTTCCTTTTCGTAAGGCAATTGGCAATTCACGATAGCTATCTGTCCCAGATGGAGCGGGTGTGCTACACGGTATATCAGTTGTTGGCATAGAGGGATTAATAATTTCAACTATTCCAGGGTCTCCTTGTTGTACTGTTGGTTGTACCTGCTGCTCCGAAGGCTGGATCTCAACAATCTCTAAGGGTTGTTGCTGCTCTGTGAGCACCTTCCTTGTATTTCTCCTTGTATACACTTGTAGGTTTTTTCTTCATTTTCCCTTCTCCATGTTTTCTCACATGTTGGTTCATTCATTGGGCATGGAATGGAACCAATTACTACCTTTGACCTCCTTACTTCATCGTTCTCAGTATTTGGTAAATGCTCCCCCTTTTGACCATCACCGTCAACATGAGGGGTTTCAAGATCAAACAACGAGCCGAGGTCAGTCTTCTCACCATAAAATGGCTCAAATTCTCTAAATGTTACATCCATGCTCACAAATGTGCGTCGCTCACTAGGACTCCAACACTTGTAGCCTTTCTGTCCAGAAGGGTATCCAATAAAGATGCATTTCACTGCACGTGGATCTAGCTTCCCCACCGAGGGTCTATGATCCCTAACAAAACAAGTGCATCCAAAAACTTTGGGTGGGACCACAAACTTGTTCTCACCTAGCAGCATTTCACATGGAGTCTTCATCCCAACCACTTTGGATGGCATGCGGTTGATGAGATATGTAGCTGTCATTACAGCCTCACTCCACAAAAATTTTGGTACATTCATCGTGTACATCAATGATCGAGCCACCTCTAAGATGTCACGATTTTTCCTTTCTGCCACTCCATTCTGAGGAGGTGTATCTGGACATGAGGTTTGATGCAATATACCATGTGATGACATAAAAGAACCAAATTCCTTGTTCACATACTCTGTCCCATTATCTGTCCGAATAATCTGGATCTGTGTGTTGAATTGATTTTTCACATA
Source organism: Triticum urartu (assembly GCF_003073215.2). Classification (NCBI taxonomy): domain Eukaryota; kingdom Viridiplantae; phylum Streptophyta; class Magnoliopsida; order Poales; family Poaceae; genus Triticum; species Triticum urartu. Next base: position 9,807,427 of record NC_053022.1, on the reverse strand, counting down.
AGCATAAAAATCCAGAAAACACTTGAACACCTCATCCTTGTGCCTCATAAGGTATATCCATGTCATGCGAGAGTAACAGTCAATAAATGTAACAAAGTACTTCATTCCACTAACAGAGATAACAGGACATGTCCACACATCTGAATGAATGAGTACAAAAGGAGATATACTCCTAATCCCTCTACTCACATAAGATGTCCTTGTGTGTTTGCCAAACTCACAAGCATCACACAAAAGCTTGTTCTTATCCACCCCACACATTACATCAGGAAAGACCTTAGTCATTTTATCAAAAGACATATGCCCCATTCTACAATGAAAAAGCATCATTGTAGCTTCTTTCTCTCCCATCATTACTGCCAGCACGGTACACAATGCGTTATCTGGCACCTCATGATCCATGTACCATAGCCCATTACGCCTGGTTCCAGTCCCAAGCTTCCTCCCTGCTCGCCTCTCCTGAATTAGACATATTTTTCGGTCAACGGTTATCCGACAATCCAAGTCATCAATCAAAGCACTCATTGACATAAGGTTGATTGGAAAAGCAGGAACATGCAAAACTGAAGTTTAATAAGAGGTGTGCATTGCACTGTACCAACACCTTTAATGGGCCGTGAGGTGCCATCGGCTGTTTGTATAGTTTCTTTATGTGTGGGTGGATACTCAGTATATGACTCAAACACATTCAATGTACTCGTGACATGTTTAGATGCACCGGAGTCCAGAATCCAATCTGGTTGTGACACTAGCGATAATGTAGATGTATGATCACAACTACCTTCATTAGCATTGGCAAAGTGAGCAAAATCACCAAATGTGGAGTCCCTTTGGTCTTTACCACCCATACTCTCCATTCTTTTTTTTAGTTTCCTCAACTCTTCTAACTCTTTTGCGGAGACCTGAACTTTGTCATACGATTGCTCGTCTTGGACCGCCACATTTGCTTTGTGGCCAATCATATATCCTCGACCTCTAACTCCACCTCTAAATCCTCTTGGCCGGCCTCGGTCATTTCCTCTCCCCCGCCCACGGGTTGGCTTGCGCGGGGCATCACAATCACGACTCAAGTGTCCCACCTCACCACAATTGAAACACTCTCTGGTCTCATTGTTCCTGGTTACTATGAAGGCGGGTCGAGATGGAGTTACTATATTGCTTTTCATCACCTTCAGCCTGACCTCCTCTTGTGCAATAGCAACTATTGCTTCCTCCAAAGTAGGGAGAGTAGGCTGATGGAACATAGTAGCACGCCGACCCTCAAATTCAGAGTTGAGACCCTTAAGAAATTGTATCACACGTCTGTGCTCAATCCACTTCTTCGGATATGCATTCTGCATGAGGTAAATCAAGGGGATCATAGTGATCTAGATCAGCCCACAAATGTTGCAACTCAGCAACATACTCCATCACACAAAGCTCCCCCTGCCTCAGATCACTCACTTTCTCCTCTGCCTCAACCATCAACATCACATTACCCTCCCCAGAGTACAATTTTGAAAGAGTTTTCCATACCTCAGTTGCACTTGATATTGTCTCAACTGTTGTAGCGATGGTTGGAGATAGGGAATTTAATATCCATGCCACAATCAGGGAATTGGTAGTACTCCAAGTCCTCCATTCTGCACATTTCTTGTCCAATGGCTCAAGTGCTTCTCCATTAACAAAGCTCTCAAGTCCCTTTGTTTTCAAGATCAGCAATGCCCTCCTTGACCAGCTCAAATAATTTTTGACGCCCTCCAATTTGATTTCATTCGGCATCAATTCTATTTTCTGAATCGACTCCGGCTGAGCGACAATCGCATTGCCTGAAGGTGATGCGTCGCTCACCTTTGTCGTAATAAGTTGAGCTAGTTTCTCAAGCACTTTCTCAATTCCTTGGTTTTCCCCCATCGTTGCTCCACCTTGAACTTGGAGATGAGGAGCACTAACAGCTGATTTCGCTACTGCACCTCACTCTGTTCACAGGAAGTCAACTCCTCCCTTGCCCAAATCTTCTCCTCACCAAGTGAAATGAAACTTTCAGATGCAGCACCACACGAGCTTCCAATCCCTGCACGTGTGTGTACACTGCTGCCAAATCTCACCTCTTCCTGAGCAACACAACGTCCCCTGCCCTATACACAGCCAGATCCAATCCAAGGGGCGCCTCTCCCTCCTGGCTGCACACCACACCTGCAGCTTCTCCTTCACGAGACACACCTCACCAGCTTCTCCTCCGCAGCCGTAGCTTGCTGCACTTGCCCTTGTTGCCAACCGCTATCTCCGCACTTCCGCACACCTTGCAACAGCACCTCTGCCTGGGCAGCACTCCTCCGCCTGGGCCTGGTGCCCGTCTGCCCCTGCCTGGAACTTACTCTCCGCCTGTACTCACGCCCCCAGAGGCCGGAGCTCCGCCCCACGCCGCCGATTTACTGCCGGCGACCTCCAGGACCAAGCGCCTCCCCCTGATGCTCTGATACCATGTTATCTTTTGGGAAAATTCTGGAATTCTCTCTTACTTGGTACAGGTATGGGTACAATATATATGTACACTAGTGGGCCTATGGGCCACACACGCACACACACAACCCAACATTATTACATCAAGAAAGCAGGCAGTGTTGACAACTAGGGAGTCTACATTTGCAATTCACCTGGAACCGCGACAAGAGCATCACTCATGGCTGCTATTTTGCAAAGGAGCCTTTGGGGATGCTAAAGACAGAGAGTGCCCATTAGACCTATAGGAATTGGCTCGGAAGTTCATAGCAAAGTGTCAAGGCTTGCCTATTGCTATTACATGCATTGGCCGCCTACTCTCCCGCAAACTCCCAACTTCCGCTGAATGGGAGGATGTGTACACAGGTTTGGATTCACAGTTGGCGAAAGATGTGATCCCTGATGCTCATTTGATCCTAAAGGTCAGCGTGGAGGACCTTCCATATGATTTGAAGAATTGTTTCCTACACTGTGCATTGTCCCCAGAAGATTATATATTAAAGAGGAGGAAGACAATGAGGCAGTGGATCACGGCAGGGTTTATCATGGGAAAAGAAGAGAGCAAAACATTGGAGGAAGTGGCAGAGGGATACTTGGCTGAGCTTGTGAACCGAAGCCTACAGCAGGTAGTGGAAAGGAATTTTGCCGGACGACTGAAACAATGTCGGATGCATGATGTCATTCGCCTTCTTGCACTCAACAAAGCCAAAGAGGAATGCTTTGGTACAGTTTATAACGGCTCTAGTGGTACTGGGGCGTTCTGTTTAGTGGGTGCACGTCGCATATCAATCCTAGGGGGAAACATTGAACAACTGAGCCTATCTGGTGCAACACAGCTTCGCACGCTCCATGTATTTGAGAATTATATCAATGTTGACTATCTAAAGCCTATCCTAACAACTTCAAATTTGCTGTGTATATTGGAACTGCAAGGTACTGGTATCAAAATGCTGCCAAATGAGGTATTCGACTTGTTTAATCTGCGTTATTTGGGTCTTAGAGATACCGAGATCGAAAGCCTGCCTGAAGCATTGGGTAGGTTACAAAACTTGGAAATCTTGGATGCTTATGATTCTAACTTGACGTACTTTTCAAAGAGTGTTGTAAAGCTTCAGAAGTTAAGATACCTGTATGCATGTACTTTGGATGCATTTGGAGTAGCTCGGGTCAAGGTGCCTAGTGGCATGCAGCACTTGGCAGGACTGCGGGCTCTTCACTCCGTCAAAGCCACTCCAGAGTTTCTCCGTGAAGTTGCTGCTCTGACAGAGCTAAGAACATTCGGTGTCTGCAATGTGAGAAGTGAACACTCTGCTGATTTAACCAATGCTATCACCAGAATGAGTCATCTTGTTCATCTCGAAATTGTCGCTGCAGCTGAGAATGAGGTGCTGCAGCTGGAAGGGCTATATTTACCTGCAACCCTTTCTGGGCTTGGTTTAGTAGGGCAGTTAGGAAAAACAATGATGCCTCAACTTTTCTCTTCTTGGTCACACCTTAATAGCCTCACTCGGTTGCAACTGGTATTCTCCAATATTGATGAGGAAACCTTTTCCTGTCTACACGTGTTACATGGCCTATGCTCTCTTATGCTAAGAAAGGCTTTTGAAGGGAAGAGGTTGGAATTTTACGCAGGGTCATTTCCAGAACTTCGGCATCTAGAGATATGGGGCGCGGCACAGCTCAACCAAGTTGGAATAGAGGAGGGCGCGATGCAAAACCTCGTTAAGCTATGGTTCGGAGACTGTCTTGACCTAAGGTTTCTTCCTGATGGTATCGAACATCTTGCAGCCCTTGAGAAATTAGGTCTAAAAGACACATCAGAAGAGCTGATAGAGAAGCTCCGGCAGGAGAGAGATTCAGATGAATGCAGCGATGATTTAATGGAGATTAGCCACATAAGGAATGTTACAGTTGCCCTGATGCAGAAAGGACTTGTCGAAAGGATTAGGTGATACATCGTCATTGCTCCAAGGTCAGGCTTTGGTGTTTCGTCTCCACTCTTTTTGTGCATAGACACAGTATTTTTTTAAGAACCTTGTTTTATATTGGCAAAATTGAACAATTAGTAGCTCCTAGTACTGTGAATTTATTACGAGCTTGTCAACTTAATCTAGCATGATCTTTCTGCATGTTTATGCGTATCGTCACCTGACTCCATAGGACAGAACTGGTAGGGTCGATCACATAAATAAGTAATAGTTTCCCATATGTGAATGTTCCTTAGTTTAAAGTTTATCGAAGAAAAAGGATGTGTGGTTCAGTCTTTCATACTTGACTAGTTTGTTGGAAGTAAACCCAACGTCCAGTCCGACTACATGTGTGTGTACGTGTTCAACTAGTGCACCAATTAGCATCCTTGTAGGATTAGTATTCTTGGCTGATTCGGTCTAGGAACTACGGCAGCCTAGCTGATATTTATACCCATGTAGACCCCCTGTAAACAATACCGTGAGTTGTGAAGTAATACAATTCAGACAGGCTCGATACGAGCCTGTGGCAATACGCCGGTCTCGCGTGCGTGAGTTTCTCGAGAGTTTAGTACGCAGCCGTCTTGGCGCACGGCAAGTTGATAGCTACTCCCTCCATCCCATAATATAAGAACATTTTTGACACTAGCGTAGTGTTAAAAACGTTTTTATATTTTGAGACAGAGGGAGTAGCTTAAAGCTAGTTCCACGTACAAGCTTCTCAAGGAATCAATCCACCTGTGTGCTAGCTTGCTTGGTGTGGCTAGCTTTGCACTGCGGTGCATCTCGGCGTAAAGGAACTTCGCTGAGTTCAGTCAGCGAGTTGGTTCGTTGTCGTCCGTCATCGGTCATCGCTGTCGCCGGAAAGTACTCGGCGTCAAATCTGGGCCAACATAGTTATCCTAAATTAGGTGGGTTTTGAAAAGATACAGATTCATTCTTCTTCTTCTTTTTAATTTATGACCAGAAAGAGATTCCTTCACTCCCTTGACTGACTGACTGGATTTGCAATTATTATCAGATTCTCCCCTGTCAGGCAAGCTCAGCTGTATCCTTGTTATGAGTTATTTTCTGCCTTCGATCGAAGATGACATGTAAAGTCAGCTGCACAGTTGGATTCTTAAAGGCAGATGTATATCTTCGTGCCTACAATGATTTCTTATCTGCAAACAATAAAAGAACTGTGAGTCGGCGGACTTGCAGTGTACAGTTAGTGGCTGAAGGGGAGAACATGAGAGGCTCCACAGCAATGCCAACGCATGACGTCTTCTTCCATATTATGCTCTGAAATGAATATTCTGCTGCAATATCAGCTTCCATGGGCACAAGCTTCAGCATAGATCTTGTACAAAGAGCACATATTAAGCACGGATGCAATGCATGCCTGTACCTGATGTGACCGGTTCTTCAGGGGTACTAGCGCTTCTTAGCTGATCCATCTTTCGGGTTTTTCAGTCTGAGTACTTCGCAATCTACAAGTATGTACTCCTCACTACTCAGCAAGCATGGTGAACTTCGTTCATGGCCATATGCTGCTGGGAACTCAATCTGGAATTATGCTGCTGTAAACTAAAGAGTGCATTCGATGAATTTGTGATGAATTGATATATACATTTTTTTGGTCTATCAGAATCGGGATGTAGGTTACTTCTCACTGATGTTGATTGAATGTTCATCCAATAATGCAAAGTTCCTTTTTGTCTGCAAACTTATTTACTTCTACAAAAGAAAATAATCGTGTTGTTTTCTCATCTCTGCCATCACAGAAAAAAAGACAATCCCTCCAAGGACTGGTTCACACATTTATTTTCATTGGAATTTGCATCCAGGAGTAATAATAAATAAATAGATAAGCAATTATACATTTCAAACTTAAAATAAAATTACTCTATTTATTCCTCTAATGACATGTGCACTGCCAAGAAGGCAGATTGTGACAGGGGCTACCACTTGCCACTAGTACAAAGCAGTGGACAGCAAGGGTAGCAGCTTCGGGACCATATCAGCATTGCTGGAGTTGGAACACAAGACTTTTTTTTTCCCCCCCCCCCCCCCCCACCCTCCCGCTCCCTCACGTCGCCCTCTCGAGGCCGACTCGGGGGCGACCAACCTCCCCGTCCGCCTCCCCCCCTCTCGATACCTTCCCTCGCCGCTACCGGAGACGGCCGCCGGGTCCCCCGCGTGGCCACCGATGAGGGTGGCGGCGAGAGGCCCTCGGCCGCGACGTTGCTCGGGCTCGGGCCTAGGGTTTGAGGCAGCGGCCTCTGCTGGTGAGGGTGGCGTCGTCCTGGCGGCGGGCGGTGCTCGCCGGTGTTGAAGGCCGCCTCACCTCGGCCGCGCGGGCGGCGAGTCGGCAGTGGATGTGGGCGCCGCGTGGAGGGATCCCCGGCTGCTCTCCTTCGCCAGATCTGAAGACGGCGCCCCCGTGCTGCTGCTTCCTCCTTGTCAGTCCGGCCGGATCCGGTGGCTGACTGCGCGGATGTGGGGTTGGGAGCTCTGGATCGGAGTAATTTCTTGGCCGGCTGCGGCGGCCACGACGCCGGCGGCGCTCCAGGCGTTGTTTCCTTCTTGAAGGCGGCTTCGAGATCCAGCTTCCTCCCCCTCGTCCTTCCCCTGCACCCGGGTGAAAACCCACAACTTTGGTTGGGCGGCGGCGGTGCCCGGCTCCGTCACATTCTTGAAGGCGCCGCTTTGGGTCCGCGGGGAGGTGGGATAGCTGCAGCGCGTTCTTGGCGTTCTTGATGGCGGCGTTTCTCTCTTCAGTGGAGTCGCTTCGCCATGGCGGTCGGCTTCCTCTTCATGTCACCGTGCCCTCCTCGCTGTGTGGTCCGGTCAGTCCGGCATGTCGACGCCCTTGGCCTGGGCGAGAGGGGATAGTGGTCCCCTCTATGGCGACTTGGACGTGTCGGCGGATGAGGGATGGTGTCCTTGGCGAGGTCCGGCTATCATGGTGACTGTGGTGCTCAACTCTTCGTCGTGTCTTCCTGGGGTGCTCCCGTTCAGAGGCTAGTGTCTTCGGCATGCTTCTTGCTGTAGGCTGCGGCTTGTGTTCCCGGTAGCTGGCTTAGACTAATGGTCGCGCTCGGTGCCTATTTCTTCTTGCTTGCTCTAGAGGGAGCAAGCCCCATTTCCTGTGGCACGACCCCATCAAGCTCTCTGTTTGGCCCCAAGTTGTTGCCTTTCTTCTTTGGCCGTAGTATTTTAGCCTTGCTTCTGCGCCATGTATCTGCTGCTTTGTTTATGTTTGCTGTACCTTGTTGTAATCCTGGCCGGTTGATGGCTTTGTTAATTCAAAGCCGGACAAGGTTCGAGCCTTTTCTCGGGCTCGGCCTGTGCCTTTCCTCTATAAATAAAAGAACACAAGACTTTTCTGCCCCATCTACTGGGTAACTGACAGTGTCCACACATTCTTCAGACTTGGCCAACGTTAGTGTTACTGGAATTTCCACGCGGCGCCCCTCACCGCACATGCACACGCACAAGAGTGGCAGGACTGGGTTGCAGCAAGTCTATGCAGCCACTACAACACAGCAAGGGGTTCCATTAAATCAGAGGTGGAAATATATTTTTCCTGCCTACCATTGAAGAGAACATGTAAGAAGATCAGCTGTGGCCTGTGGCTCTGGTTATCAAACACAACATGACCGCGGCGATTTCTTAGCAGCAAAAAGGAAAAAAGGAACAATTTATCTATGTCTTCGCGCACTTGCGGGTGCACAATCCTGAAGGGGAGAATGAGGGACTCTCCCACAATAATGCCAATTATGCATCTCGAAACTCAAATCTGGACTGATGTTGCTGTAAACTAAAGCTGCATTTCAATAAGTTCGTGATGAAATTGGAGACCAACAGTTTTATGAATCATTCATATGCATAAGAAAAAACGGATGCAAGCTAGCTTCTCAGTGATAATGTTCATCCAACTGCCAGCAGAATGAAATACAATTACTGTTCAAGCAATATTTTGCATCCGAATTTATCGAGATTAACGAACAAACAAATAGCCAATAGATGGATGTAAGATTTCAAGCTTATTTGAAGTTGCTCTGACAGAAAGCATTTATACTGGGTTGGTACTGTTACAACCATAACTTCTACAGATAAGTGCATCACTCCATGATACATACATATACGTGCACACATAATAAATTAGTACCACAAATTGTATATATACCTCACATATCGTCTTCCTCTGACACTGCGGTTAAATCTTCCTCTGAGACCGCCGTCAGCTCAGAAGTGAACTGGTAAGAGTCCTCCACATGGATGTGCCCTTCGTCACAGAAAAACGGCCTCGAAGGCATCTGCAGGCCATCAGCCCCGGCCTCCAGAATCTCTATGACCTCGCCCATCGTTGGCCGATCACGAGACCTCATCTGAATGCACCACAATCCGACAATGCATAGTTTCTTCTCCAGCTCATGCATGTCGGCAGCAACATGAGAAATCTCACCAGCTTCTTCCCAAGTCAGCCGGTCGTACACCCATGATGGGTAGTAAGCCTGGCTTGAGGACCCCATGTTTGGATCAGCGTTCCTTCTGCCGCCGGCCATCTCCAGCAGCAACATCCCGAAGCTGTACACGTCAGACTTGCTGAATATGACACCAAAACTCCGGGATATCATCTCGGGGGCTATGTAGCCGACGGTTCCCTGCATGGCGCTCAAAGGCACGAAACTGTCGCCCCTTGGGTACAGTTTTGCAAGTCCAAAATCGGCGACCTTTGGGACGAAATTGCTGTCGAGAAGGATGTTGTGCGGCTTGATGTCAAAGTGCAGAATCTGATGTAAGTAGTTGATCCCCCTGGCAATGCCCAAAGCGATCTCGTTTAGCTTGTCCCAAGAAAAGCTCTTCTCGGCAGAGAAGATGTACTTGTCCAGAGAACCATGGGGCATGTACTCGTAGACTAAGGCCCTTCTCATTTCCTCCGAGCAGAACCCCACTAAACGCACCATGTGGACATGGTGGATCCTTCCAATGGTGGAGATCTCGCTGATGAAATCCTCTCCATTGCACTTTGAGTTGCCCTCTAGCATCTTGACGGCGACATGGACACCACCTGGGAGTAGCACATCCTTGAACACGGAGCCGTAGCCCCCTTGGCCCAATTTATCTCTGAAATGGCTTGTGACTGCAACTATATCTGTGTAGGAGTACCTCGCCGGGCCAATCATTTGTTGAATCCTGAGGAACTTCTCAACTGCATCAATTATGATCCTTGTTTTCATGTACTTGTAGGCTAGGAATATCCATACAGCCAGGGGTGCCAACAAGAACCTGCACAGTACTGCACAACAAGTCGAGGATGTTAAACTGTATATTGTTAGGATATAGGAGTTTGTTAATACCTGTACTTTAACTACCTGTAATCTGTGCCCTAGTGCACCCATATAAATACATCCCTAGGCCACCATGTTGGGTGCGCCGATCCAATCTTCTTTTCCTTTGTTTCACATGGTATCAGGCCTACCTGCTTGATCGCATCATGGGCTCCCCTACAGCTTCCGCTTCTTCTTCCGCCGCCCTTACCACGCTCTCCCTGCCCGCCGCCTTCAATGGGCCGCCGGCCTCTGCTGTTCCCCCTCCTTCCGCTAGCCTCATCACCGCCAAGCTTACCACCTCCAATTTTCTCCTCTGGAAGGCTCAAGTTCTTCCCCCTCTTCGCATCGCCGGCGCCACGGGCTACGTCGATGGCACTCTGCCAGCTCCCCCCAAGCTTCTGGATCCCGATGAAAAGGGGGAGCGCGCCGCCAACCCGGAGTATGCCACCTGGTTCCGCCAGGATCAGATCGTCCTCAGCTACCTCCTCGCCTCTATGTCTGATGAGGTATTGCAGCAAGTGCATCGGTTGGAGACCTCTCGTGCCATCTGGTCGCACGTTGAGGAGATGTACACCATCCATTGCCGCACCAGCATCATCCAGATCAAGATGGACATGGCGGTCTTCAGGAAAGGAACCCTTTCCATGGCAGACTACTTCGCCAAGATCCGCGCCAACGCCGATCAGCTTGCAGCTGTCGACCGCCCCATGCGCGACGAGGACATCATCACTGGCCTCGACAGCGACTACGAGCCTCTCATCACCGCGTACACCACTCGTCTCGATGGCATGACGCTTGGTGAGTTCTACTCCCACGCGATCTCCTTCGACCGGCGCCGCGAGTACAACGCTGCTCGTCTTCATCTTCAGCATGGCGGCTCCTCCGTCAACTACGTCGCAAGGGACTCCGCCGGCAACACCAACAACTCCAATCGAGGCAAGGGCAACTACCGCGGCAAGGGCCACGGCAACTCTGGAGATCGCGGCGGCTACAACAACAACTCTCGTGGCGGCGATCGCGGGAACCGCAGTGGCGGTGGGTCGCGTCCACAAGGCGACTTTGGTGGCAATCGCGGCGGTGATCGCGGTGACTACGGTGACCGCGGTGATAACCGCGTTCAGTGCCAGCTCTGCCGCGGTCCGGGGCACTACGCCTGGGAGTGTGGCCAGCGCTACAACCATGCTTTCCAGCCGCCACAATCCAAGATGGCCGGCCTTGCTGCTGCGTCTCCGCCCTCCATCCTAGGTGACCCGGCCTGGTTCACCGACACCGGGGCCACGGACCACATCACCGGCGATCTGGACCGCCTCATGATTCGGGAGAAGTATCCAGGGAGAGATCGCATCCACACAGCTGACGGATCAGGTTTGCACATAGCTCATCGTGGTCATGCAATTCTTCCCACTCCTTCTGCTAATCTTCAACTTCGCAATATCTTGCATGTCCCTAACGCTGACAAAAACCTTCTTTCTGTCAATCGTCTTGCTATTGATAATCATGCTTATCTAAAGTACTATCCTACTCATTTTCTTATGAAGGATTTGATCACCAAGAGGGTTCTTCTTCAAGGCAGATGTGAAAATGGGCTTTACCCCATTCGGCCATCATCTCATCATGCCCTTTCGTCAGTTAGGTTGTCAGCAGAAGATTGGCACGCGAGGCTTGGACACCCTTCCACCCAAGTCGTTCAGCATGTTTTATCATCCAATAAATTAGCTTCTTCCAGTCGGTCTATGACCCACGTGTGTAATGCATGTCAACAAGGCAAAGCACACCAGCTTCCTTTTCCTAGATCCTCGAGTGTTTCTTCCTTCCCATTAGAACTTATTTTTTCGGATGTGTGGGGACCTGCCAAAACATCATCTGGTGGGTTCCAGTACTATGTCTCATTTATCGATGATTATAGTCAATTTGTGTGGATTTATCTTCTCAAGAGAAAATGTGATGTGTTTGATGTTTTTCGTGACTTCCTTGCTCATGATCAACGCCTTTTGTCCCGCAAGATTTTATGCGTTCAATCCGACTGGGGTGGGGAGTACGAGAAGCTTAGCAACACATTCTTTTGTCAACTTGGCATTATGCATCATGTATCTTGCCCACACACACACCAGCAAAATGGTTCTGCTGAAAGGAAGCACCGTCATATTGTTGACATGGGGCTCTCTTTACTATCACATGCGTCTATGCCGCTACGCTTTTGGGATGAGGCCTATCTCTCCGCGTGCTATCTTATCAATCGCTTACCTAGTCGTGTCATTGGCAACCTTAACCCTATGGAAAAATTGTTCAACACCAAACCAGACTACACATCGCTTCGTACGTTTGGTTGTGCTTGCTGGCCCAACATGCGTCCCTACAACACACACAAACTCGCCTTTCGTTCCCAACAATGCGTGTTCGTTGGCTACAGCATTGGTCACAAAGGGTATAAGTGTCTCCATCTACCCACGGCTCGTGTTTATATCTCTAGAGATGTCACGTTCGATGAAATTTTTTTCCGTTTGCAAACCCCTCTGCCTCTCCCATACCACCTCGCGTTGCCGAACAAACTGTCCTTTTATTCCCGCATGACCACATGAACTATGGTATATCTGCTCTGTCGTCTAACCTGGATGCAGGATCCCCTCCGGCGCAGAAAATTCCAGGTGAGCAAGGCGCAGGATCCGGAGCTGATCCGGGCACAGGATCTGGAGCTGTTCCGGCCTCGGATCACGCAACTGCGATCGACAACGACTCGCCAGGCCCCCGTGGGGAGGCACCTCATCCATTGGCCCACGTGGCAGCCGTCGATGGGCTGGTCGTTTCTCCGCACGCCCTGTCCCCCTCAGTGGCGGGCCCCGCCACTGGCCCGGCTCCCTCCGCGTCCGAGCCGCCATTGGCTGCTGCCCACGTGTCTGGCAGCCCGTCGGTGGGGCGGCCCGATTCGGCGACAGGCGCGCATGCGGCGTCTGTTCCCCCCTCGGGATCGCCGCCAAATTCTCCCGCTGCGTCACCTGGCGACACGAGATCCCAGGAGGATCTGATTCCCTCCTCGGCTGCTGCTCCCGGATCCTCTGCTCCGCCGCCTCCTGCTCATGCAATGGTCACGCGCACACGTGATCATACGCGCAAACCTGCTCGTCGTACGGATGGCACTATCAACTATGATCCGTCACGTCGTGCATTTCTGGTCTCCAGGGAACCTCGTGATCACCGTGAGGCCATGGCATCTCCGGCTTGGCGTGCCGCGATGCAGTTTGAGATTGATGCCCTTCGCCACAATGGTACGTGGACCTTAGTTCCACCACCACCTCATGTTAACGTCATCGACTGCAAATGGGTTTTTAAAGTGAAGTACAAGGCTGATGGCACTGTTGATCGTCACAAGGCTCGTCTTGTCGCCAAAGGGTTCGAGCAACGCTATGGTCTCGACTATGATGACACGTTCAGTCCAGTGGTTAAACCGGTTACTGTTTGTTTGGTTCTCTCTATTGCTGTCTCTCGAGGTTGGTGTCTTCGCCAGTTGGATGTTCAGAATGCCTTTCTTCACGGCGTTCTTCAGGAACAGGTGTATATGTGTCAATCCCCTGGTTTTGTGGATCCTGCTGCTCCTCGATTCCTGTGCAAGTTGAACAAAGCTATCTATGGACTTAAACAGGCCCCAAGAGCCTGGTATTCCCGGTTAAGCTCACGTCTCCTTCAACTTGGTTTTGTGGCCTCTGAAGCAGATACATCTCTGTTCATTTTTCATCATGGCGGTGTCACCATGTTTATGCTCGTTTATGTGGATGACATCATTGTGGCCAGCTCTTCACCTGCTGCAACGACCAAGCTACTTGCTGACTTACATGCCATGTTTGCGCTCAAGGATCTTGGTCCCTTGCACTTCTTTCTTGGAGTTGGGGTGAAGTCGTCACCACGGGGGATTGTGCTCTCTCAACGGAAGTACATTGGTGACATTCTTCACCGTGCTAATATGGAACATTGTAAAATCTCCACTACTCCCATGTCCTCAAGTGAGAAGATCAGCAGAGATAGTGGGGCACCTCTCTCTCAGGATGACAGTACTACATACCGTAGTCTGGTTGGAGCTCTTCAGTACTTGACGTTGACCAGGCCGGATATTTCCTTTGCTGTGAATCGTGTCTGTCAGTTTCTCCATGCACCTACGATTGTCCATTTTTCAGCAGCTAAAAGGATCTTGAGGTACCTCAAGTACACTCGTGGTATGAGCCTGTCCATCCGCAAGTCTCCATCAATGGTGTTGAGTTGCTTCTCTGACGCGGACTGGGCTGGATGCAGCGATGATCGCAGGTCCACAGGAGGGTTTGCTGTCTTTCTCGGTCCTAACCTTGTCTCTTGGAGCTCACGGAAGCAGGCCACAGTCTCACGATCCAGCACGGAGTCTGAGTACAAGGCGCTTGCCAATGGCACAGCAGAGGTCATCTGGATTCAGTCAGTTCTTGGAGAGCTTGGTGTGTTTATGCCACGACCTCCTATATTATGGTGTGATAACCTGGGCGCCACTTATTTGTCTGCCAATCCAGTGTTTCATGCCAGGACCAAGCATATCGAGGTAGATTTCCACTTTGTTCGTGAGAGAGTCGCAGCCAAAGCATTGGATGTTAGGTTCATCTCTTCCAAGGAACAGGTTGCTGACATCTTCACCAAACCACTAGCTGAGGCACCGTTTGTCTCAAACAGATACAATCTGAATCTTCGTGAAGGAAGTTCAGATTGAGCGGGGATGTTAAACTGTATATTGTTAGGATATAGGAGTTTGTTAATACCTGTACTTATCTCCTGTAACTACCTGTAATCTGTGCCCAAGTGCACCCATATAAATACATCCCTAGGCCACCATGTTGGGTGCGCCGATCCAATCTTCTTTTCCTTTGTTTCACAGAGGATGTAAGCTAGATGCATGTGTAGGCCCGCATGCATATGCCCAAGATTGTGGCCATGATGATTAAAAGCATGTGCATTCTTGTTTGGAAGTAAAATAGCATATAATTCTCACATACCGAAAAAGAACTTGGGGATTGCAATAGCAGATAATATGGTCACAACAACCAAAACAAACTTTGTTGTGTAGTAGTGATCAAGAGAGGTCTGAGTCACACAATCTAAGAAGTGCACTTCACTCCAGAAAAAAGCATGAGCCCAATTCATGATGTTTGCACCAGATATTTGCTCCTTGAAGTAGCCGCAAATCATACCATTGTAAGGAAATGCATTTAGAAGGGAGCAAGGTTCTTAGATAGTGGAAATCCCATTTGCACATAGCATGGTTTGACTTTCTTTGAACCATGCCACCATGTAATTCGACTATGCATTGCATGGACTACTGTTTTTAATTCAACCTAATCTGACCTGTGACCAACATGGATGTAGTATAATTAATTAAAAAAACATGCATGATCAATTTAATCAATCTTTGCTAACCAATTAAGCATTAATCTTAACTGTTAAAGTAAAAGATCAATTAATGATGCGTGTGTATGTGCTCTACTACGGATGGGCTTAACAACCCCACGTTAATTCTTGAGAAAAGTAGAGAGCAGAGAAACTAAATTAGGGAGGAAATTGAACCACAGGGTGATTACCTGATTAAATTGTTGAGGCATATATTGATGTTCCTTCTCAACTTCTCAGAGTCAGAGCGAGAAGGCATCGAGTCACTTGAATAAAAATAAGGAAATCGAACAGTAAACTCCTTACTTATGAATTGTGTGATATCTGCCCAACTTGCATTCTGTAGATCTCGCCAATAAGGAGAAAACTCGTTACCAAATGGAATTTTGGCCAGGTATCCACAATAAGGTTCAAGATCTTCAACCATACAAATGGAACCAGACACCCAGACATAAACATGTGAATTGTTGGCACTCAGGCAAGCAATGGGCTTGTATGCACTATTACCCGTTACTGCTCGCGAACAATTAGCAAAACATGCTATGTCATAGAGTGAGAGACCAAATACCGAAAGCCAGGTGGTGAAACTGAATCAATTCTGCCAAAGTATCCAAGGTAAGGAAGGTGATTCCACAGTGGAAGAGGGCAGCTGCTACTGGTATTGAAGTTGGTATCGATGACCCAGAAGTAGGAACCGGTGTAGTTGATGGCAGTCACATAGTATGTTCCAGTGTTGATGTGAATTGTAGCCTTGCTACTGGTGCAACCCAACTCGTATGCTTCAACACCACACTCAAGAGGATCACCTCGCCGACGGAAAGGAGGTTGTATGTCTTGGAGATGCCCACAGGAGAAAGGTTGGCACCCATCGTCTCCTCCCTGGACATGATGTACTGCAAAAACTGCAACAAGGGAGAAGATAGTTAAGGATTGTAGGGTAATAGAACGATGAAATGTACCAGGGTACCCCATGAAAGATTCACAGATGCACTTGTTTGTTCTGTTAAGAGTACTAAGGAGGGCAAGGGATCGACTAGTTGATCATGTCCAGCTGTATATACCAGTTAATAGTGTGGTTGGGATACTGATTATGACTTCATTGGTATATACATGACGCGCAAAAGAAGAGGAAGACATTTCTCTCCCATTGTGTAGCTAGGAACAGAAGACGATTCAGGCTTGGAGTCTTCTATCCCGTTGCATGGTAGATATTTTTTCCAGAGATTTTCCACACTGACAGCTGCCAGAGAAAAGGCCTGTGCTGACACTTCCAGCGATACCCGGAGGTCGGCAGCGGCCTGTGCATCATCAAGGAGAAAAGGCCGTGGCACAAGCACGACGGAAGCGAAGAAACATCATCCTTGCAGCAGCGTCATGGGGCTGGTGGACGACAGGCCGCGGCTGATGATCCTGTCCTGGAACGGGTTGCCCGCGCTCGAGAAGGAGGCCAAGCTGGCGGCGGCGAGGGCCAGGTTCCGCGTGACCATGCTCCGGCGGCTCCCGGACGCCGGTGGGCACACCGCACACGCCTGGTGATGTGGCCCTGGAATGCATGCTAGCATGTACTACACGGGTGACGGTCATGCGGGCGAGATGAGTCATGGGTGACGGCTGTGTGGAGTTGCGAGATGGAAGTGGCATCAAGGAAAATTCCCCATAGGAATGGACCTATGCGCGTGGGCGCGTGGGGTGGTCGCCGGCCTCGACCACTCCACCTTCCGCCTCCCCGCCCACTTCTTCGCCGTTTACGATGGACGACTAGCGGTGCCCGATCGCCGACTACTCAAAGTTACACGCCGCGCTCGCCGCAGAGGACCGCGTCGGAGAATTCGAAAACCTGCCGCCTCGAGCTCGCGACCTCCCAGGCGGACGGCGTCCTGCCGTTCCGTGTCACTTATACAACGGTTACCGGAGTCGGAGGTCCTGTGGTGCCGCTGGCCGCCTCTCGATTTTTTTTTTGTGTGGCTCCGCCTCCAAAGCCATCGCGCCGGTGACAACACCTTCCCCGGCATGTGTCGCATTGTCACAGCAAGGCCGCATTGCTCCTTTTGACCTTCTCTGATCGACTGGGTGCCCGAAGCAAGGTGGCGACCATCGTGCCGTCCCCAACCGAACGCCCCCGCCCGCAGCTCCGCGACGCTCTGCTCGAGCGCGATTAGTGCTTGCTCGAACGAGCCATACGCGATGGTGGACCGTTCGCAGGTGGCAATGCAAGGAACTCGCCGAGTGCAGCTAGAGCATCCTCCACGTGCGTGAGCTCCGAATACCCGTCCGCGGCGGAGGTTGACTATGCATGCCTCGAGGTGCGTGTGGACGCGGGTGGCACGGCGACCGGGCGTGCGCAGTCTTCCCCTTCGGCCCGCTGTCTCCAAGTGTGAAGTGCATTATGTGACGAGTATCACCAGCGGTTGCACTTGCACGTTGGTTTACTTGGCACGTTCGATGGATGGCCTCAAGAGTACGTACGTGCCTGGGCACCGTGGTTTGGTGCAACTTGCATGGCAGGGAAAGCTCATGTTCGTCCATGTGAGAGTTGGCGCAGCGCTGACGGTACGGTGGCTGGGCCTGTTTACTGTACTTCGGCGTGGGGGCAGAACTACTATTACAATGGACGAGGGATGATCCCAGCGCTTTCAATGTTGACATCCCTATGCGAACGGGAGATCTATCCACATAAGTGAGCACTTGAAAATTTAATAGTACATGTTAAGTTGTTCTCTTTAATATAAAAGTTCACATGCTTTCACATGGCACTAACCAGTACAGCCGAAAGCATTTGTACGTGCAGATGGAGCACCATGAGATGCTCTCTGGCTGAAGTACGAATTTTGTATCTGTATAATCGGAATGGTTGGATTCTGGATTGATGCGCTTTAGACTGATGACCCAATGTGCTTATTTGAACAGAATCCAAAGTTGGGCAAGACATACATACACGGATACACCTGTTAAACATGTAAACGTGACATAGTATGTCACGCATCTCTCTCTTGTAGTCCAAGTATTATTCCTAGTTTAGACAGAGTTTGGTTAGGTTTAATTATCTATCTCTTCTTCTGTCTTCTCCTAAACCGACTCTGTAAACCCACGAGAGGGATTCTCTCGTACGATCATATATACAGCACGCGGGCACTCCTCGGAGTGTTGAGACGCTTCATCTAGTTTTACATGGTATACAGAGCCCTTCCCTTCCATCACGTCTAGCCCCCTCCATCAACCTTCTGCCATGGCGTCCTCCAGCTCCACATCAAGTTTCTCCCTCAATTCTCAAGTCTCAGAAAAACTTACCAGAACAAATTTCATCCTATGGCGTGCTCAAGTGCTATCGCAGATCCGAGCTGCGGGCATGTATGGCTACTTAGACAAATCCTCTCCTGAACCTCCCAAAACAATCACCACCAAGGATTCTGCAGGCAAGGATCAAATCGACGTCAACCCCGAGTACACGGTCTGGGCAAGGGAGGACCAGCAGGTGCTCGCCTACCCGCTCAACAACCTCTCCAAAGAGGTGTTGATTCAGGTTGCTTCGCATGAGAGGTCACATGCGATCTGGACAGCCTTGACCAGCATGTTTGCTTCTACGTCAAGGTCCCGCATCAACAACCTTCGTCTCAATCCGACGAACGCACATAAAGGTAATCAATCTGCTGGCGCCTACTTCGGTCATATGAGGTCTCTTGCAGATGAACTCGCCATGGCTGGAGAACCCATCACCGACGGGCAACTACTCTCCTTCATCACTGCCGACCTGGATATGGACTATCAGCCTATCATCTCGGCGCTGGACGTCCGCGTCGAGCCACCCACCGTGGACGATCTCTTCTCTATGGTGAGCAACTTCGATCAAAGGGTGGATCTCTTCCACAACTCGGGCGTAGGGGGCTTCAAGTCCCCTGCAAACATGGCCGGGCGCGGCCATGGTGGTGGTGGCGGTTTCTCCAAAGGACGCCCACGCAAGGACAACAGTGGCGGCGGCGGTGCCTACCCTGGCCAGGGCAGCGGCAGCCACCCTGGGCAAGGCAGCAATGGCTTTCGCGGCCCCAACAGTGGCTATGGCGGCGGCCACAACAGTGGCGAATCCAGTGGCTATGGCTATGGTGGTGGTCATCCTTCACAGGGAGGCAATGGCTACCGTGGCCAGAACGCTGGCTATGGTGGCGGCTCCAATGGCGGCTACAACAACAACTCCAATGGCGGCTAAAACAACAATCACCAAAACCGTGGTCACTATGGTGGTGGCTCCTCCGGGTATGATGGTGTTTGTCAAATTTGCAAAAAACCATACCATATTGCAAAAGATTGCAAGTGGCACTATGCAGAGGATAACTCCAGGAAGAAGAAGGTAGCAGCTGCCGTCGACACTTCCTATGGAGTTGATACAAACTGGTACGCCGACACGGGTGCCACTGATCACATAACTGGTGAACTCGAGAAGATCACCATGCATGAGAGGTACCATGGCCATGAGCAAGTCCACAACGCCGATGGTGCAGGTATGGAGATTAGTCATGTTGGTCATTCCGTTATTAAAACCCCACACAAAGATATTCATCTCAATAATGTTCTCCATGTTCCTAGTACTTCCAAAAGTCTTCTTTCTGTCCATCGCATTGCTCTTGACAATCATGTGTTTCTAGAATTTCACCCCTTCTACTTTTTGATCAAGTATCAGGTCACGAAGAGAATAATTTATCGAGGTAGATGCGTGGATGGGCTCTACCCGTTGATTCCCAAGTTTAGGAGACTCAATAAACAAGTGCTTGGTGTCATCAAACTTTCCTTGGATAGATGGCATCATCGTTTAGGTCACCCTGCTTTTTCTATTGTTCATCAAGTTCTTAGCAAAAATAAGCTCCCAGCTGTCGGTGAGCGTAGTTTAGAAACTATTTGTGATTCATGTCAAAGAGCTAAAAGTCATCAATTACCTTATCCAGTTTCCACTAGTGTTTCTGTTAAACCTTTGCAACTCATCTTTTCTGACGTGTGGGGTCCAGCTCCCTCCTCTGTTGGGAGGCACACCTATTATGTTAGTTTTGTTGATGACTATAGCAAATATACTTGGATTTATCTTCTTAAGAAATGGTCTGATGTGTTTCAAGTCTTTCACAATTTTCAAGCACTTGTTCAACGTCAGTTTGATAGCAAAATTCTTGTTGTCCAATCTGATTGGGGTGGTGAATACGAAAAACTCAATTCGTTTTTCCAATAAATAGGAATTTCACATCATGTCTCTTGTCCACATGCTCATCAACAGAATGGTTCCGCGGAACGAAAACATAGACACATTGTTGAAGTAGGACTAGCTTTGCTTGCAGCCGCATCTATGCCACTCAAATTTTGGGATGAAGCCTTTCTTACTTCCGTTCATCTTATCAACATCTTGCCTGGTCGTGTCATTAACAATGAAACTCCTACCCAACGCCTTTTGCATGTCAAACCTGTCTACACATCACTTTGCGTCTTTGGTTGTGCTTGTTGGCCTAATCTTCGTCCCTACAACCCATGCAAACTTATGTTCCGTTCTACACAGTGTGTGTTTCTTGGCTACAGTGCAAAACATAAAGGAGTTAAATGTCTTGATGTCTCAAGTGGCCGGGTTTACATCTCTCATGATGTTGTTTTTGATGAAACCCAATTTCCCTTCGCAAAACTTCATCCTAATGCTGGCAACCTACTTCGCAAAGAAATTCTTTTGCTTCCTTCACATCTTTCCGGTATTTCTTGTGAGGGTGATAATAGATGCAATGATTCAACTTTGTCTAATTCTTCTAACCCAATGGCTGAGTGTGATGTTGCAGAAAACAGGGGAGAAAACAGTGCTGAAAACAGTGTTAAATTGGTGCAAAAAGCTCATTATTTTATGCGTCCACATCCAACCGAACCACACCTGGATGAATCCGTCCCGGGATCCGCGATGTCAACAGGGTCAGGCGGATCTGTCGCGGGATTTGTGGTGGCAGACGGGCCAGGCGGACCAGCTACGCCAGGGATATTTTCCCCGATCTCCACGCCGCAACATGACAGGGCGATCGCCCCATCCCCGCACCGGACAGGCGGGCCCATGAGCCAAGTGGCCTCGCCCGCGCCACATGCCCAACCCGACAGCTCGGTCAGGCGCGACCTGGCTGTCGCCCCATCCCCGCACCGGACAGGCGGGCCCATGAGCCAAGTGGCCTCGCCCGCGCCACATGCCCAACCCGACAGCTCGGTCAGGTGTGACCCGGCTGTCGGCCGAAGCCCGTCCGCGCGTGCGTCCTCTGGCGCGGGAGGCGCGGGATGTGGAACTCCCGATGCATCCGGATCTTCTGTGCCTTCTCCAACAGCGCCAGGATCCCCTGCAGTCCACCCTGGGTTTTCTGCGGCTCCTCTTGGGTCTATTGCACCATCCTCTCCTGTTGCTGCAGCTACACCGCCGCGTACGCGCCTTCAAAGGGGAGTAACCAATCACATCAATTACAAAAATATTGCTAAGTTTGGTCTAGCATGCTTATCAGGTGAACCTCGTACTGTCACTACTAGGAAAAGGCTTACTAATGGCGCACCAGTTTTGCCCGCTAATGGCGCATCACCGGTGCGCCATTACTAGCACGCCATTAGTAATTTTTACTAATGGCGCACCACTGATGCGCCATTAGTATCTGGTATACTAATGGCGCACCACTGGTGCGTCATTAGTATAGGCCACAGTGCGCCATTAGTATAGGCCACTGGTGCGCCATTAGTATAGGCCACGGTGCGCCATTAGTATTTTTGAATTTTGAAGGCGGGAAAATAGTAGTGGCGCACCGTCTAACCCCCACCGTGCGCCATTGCTATTTTTGAATTTTGAATTTGGATCTGGATCATGATTTTTTTGCCTATTTTTTGCTAGTTTTTTTTGCTCGTTTTTTGGCACGATATTATTTTAAATTTTGTTCCTGTTTTTGGATCTTGTACGTTCTTTTGCCGTATTCTTTTGCCGGAGAGGAGTTCGCCAGAGAGGAGGAGGAGGAGGTCACTGGAGAGGCGCTCGCCTACATCGCCGGAGAGGAGGAAGGAGAAACCATGAGGGAATGGGAGGAGAGGAGGGAGGAGGAGCTCACCGGAGAGGAGGGAGGAGAAACCGTGAGGGGAGGGGAGGGGAGGAGAGGAGGGAGGAGGAGGAGGTTCCCGGAGAGGTGGAAGTCGCCGGAGAGGAGGAGGAGGTCGCCGGAGAGGAGGAGGAGGTTGCCGGAGAGGAGAAGGAGGTCGCCGGAGAGGAGGAGAAGGAGTGGAGGAGAGGAGAGGAGGAGATGGAGTGGAGGAGAGGTGGAGTGGAGGAGAGGAGAGGAGGAGATGGAGTGGAGGAGAGGTGGAGTGGAGGAGGTGCGCCCAGCCATATATAAGACATAGTAATGTGGGCAGGTGCGCCATTACTAACTTTTATTTTATTTTTTTGACTTATTTTGAATTTTGAAGGCGGGAAGATACTAATGGCGCACCATGCGCAGGTGCGCCATTAGTAACTTTTTTTATTTTTTTTGACTTATTTTGAATTTTGAAGGCAGGAAGATACTAATGGCGCACCATGGGCAGGTGCGCCATTAGTAACTTTTTTTATTTTTTTGACTTATTTTAAATTTTGAAGGCGGGAAGATACTAATGGCGCACCATGGGCAGGTGCGCCATTAGTGAGTTTGAATTTTTTTGAATTTTTTTGCCTCTCCGGATCTTAAAAGCCCCGTATCTTTTTTTCTGTTAGGTTTTTGAGGATTTTGAAAATGTTTAACGGGTTCCCCTTATTAAATTCGGATGTAACTTTTCGAGTAGATGATTTTTCATATAAAAAACTTTTTCATCCGAGTTAGTATGCAAAAGTTATGCCCATTTTTACAAATTCTCGAGAGACTTTGCAAATGAAGTCGAAATTCATATTTGCAAATTTCCCAATAACTAGACCACATATCACATGGGAAATTTATTTTCTTTTATTTTTTTGACATTTTCATCATTTTCTTTTATTTTTTTTAAAACTGAAAAGGCGATCCAAGGGGGGGGGTGCATTCGGTGGAAGTGGTGGCCAAGTTACTAATGGCACACCATGGCATGGTGCGCCATTACTAGTTCAACTAGTAATGGCGCACCACTCCCACGGTGCGCCATTAGTAGTTTTGACAAAAATTTGAAAAAATTTAAAAAAAAATTTTTACTAATGGCGCACCGTGGATGTGGTGCGCCACTAGTAATGGCGCTCCACTCCCACGGTGCGCCATTAGTAGTTTTGAAAAAATTAAAAAAAATTACTAATGGCGCACCCGCGGATGTGGTGCGCCATTAGTATTTGGACACTAATGGTGCACTATTAGTATATAGTAATGGCGCACCACATGTCTGGTGCGCCATTAGTGTCAATTCCATCTATAGCCCTTTTCTTAGTAGTGTGTACATGAGGCTTTTGGTGATTCCCGTTGGAAACAGGCAATGGAAGAGGAATTTTCAGCTCTCCAGAAAAATAAGAGGTGGCATTTGGTTCCTCAACAAGCAGGTAAAAATCTGATTGATTGCAAATGGGTCTATAGGACTAAAAGAAAATCAGATGGTACCATTGATCGTTATAAAGCAAGATTAGTGGCAAAGGGTTTTAAGCAACGCTATGGCATTGATTATGAGGATACTTTCAGTCCTGTTGTCAAAGATGCTTCTATTCGTCTTGTGTTATCCATTGCTGTTTCCAGGTGATGGAGTCTTAGACAGCTAGATGTGCAGAATGCGTTTCTTCATGGTGTTCTGGAAGAGGAAGTGTACATGAAACAACCTCCTGGGTTTGAGGATAAAAATGCACCTTTTCATGTCTGTAAGCTTGATAAGGCCTTGTATGGATTGAAGCAAGCTCCCAGAGCATGGTACTCTCGTCTCAGTACAAAGCTGCAACAACTTGGGTTTGTTCCATCAAAGTCTGACACCTCTCTGTTTATTTACAACAAGTTCAAGACATGTATCTTTGTTCTCATATATGTTGATCATATTATTGTTACTAGTTCATCTAATGAGGCGATAACTGGATTACTAAGAGATTTGAGTTCAGAGTTTGCTCTAAAAGATCCAGGAGATTTGCATTTCTTTTTAGGAATTGAAGTAAAGAAAACTATGGATGGCATTCAGCTCTCACGGGAAAAATATGCAAATGATCTATTGAGCAGAGTTGGTATGAAAGATTGCAAGCCTTCACCAACACCTTTGTCTAGCTCAGAATCATGAACTCTAACTCAAGGAGAACTCCTGAATCAGGAAGATAGTACTAGTTACAGAAGCATTGTTGGTGCTCTTCAGTATTTGACGCTTACCCGACCAGTCATATCCTTTGCAGTAAACAAAGTCTGTCAGTTCTTGCATGCACCCACCACTGTACATTGGACAGCCGCAAAGCGTATTCTAAGGTATGTGAAGAATACAATAAGTCTTGGTTTGACTTTCAGAAAATCTTTGTCTACTCGAATTAGTGCCTTCTCCGATGCGGATTGGGCTGGTTGTTTTGATGATAGAAGATAAACTGGTGGGTTTGCTATTTTCTATGGACCGAACTTAGTTTCATGGTGTGCAAAGAAACAAGCAACTGTTTCCAGGTCGAGTACTGAAGCAGAATATAAAGCGTTAGCAAATGCAACGGCTGAAGTTATTTGGGTACAGTCTATGTTGAAAGAACTCGGAGTTGCGCAAGATGAGCCTCCATGTCTCTGGTGTGATAATCTCGGTGCCACATACTTGTCTACTAATCCAGTGTTTCATGCCAGAACTAAACACATTGAAATAGACTTTCACTTTGTCAGAGAACGTGTTGCAAATAAACAGTTAGAGATCAGATTCATTCCCTCCAAGGACCAGCTTGCAGATGGATTTACAAAAGCATTGCCAACTAGAAGCTTCGAAGTGTTCAAGCATAATCTCAAATTGAGCAGTTGTGATTAAGGGAGTAAAGGAAATATTCCCTAGAGGCAATAATAAAGTTATTATTTATTTCCTTATAATCATGATAAATGTTTATTATTCATGCTAGAATTGTATTAACCGGAAACATAATACATGTGTGAATACATAGACAAACAAAGTGTCACTAGTATGCCTCTACTTGACTAGCTCGTTAATCAAAGATGGTTATGTTTCCTAACCATGAACAATGAGTTGTTATTTGATTA
Organism: Triticum urartu; assembly: GCF_003073215.2. Lineage (NCBI taxonomy): Eukaryota > Viridiplantae > Streptophyta > Magnoliopsida > Poales > Poaceae > Triticum > Triticum urartu. The sequence goes on along the minus strand of NC_053022.1, from coordinate 9,782,113 downwards.
ACGAGGTCACATCATTAGTTGAATGATCTGATTGACATGACCCATTCCATTAGCTTAGCACCCGATCGTTTAGTATGTTGCTACTGCTTTCTTCATGACTTATACATGTTCCTATAACTATGAGATTATGCAACTCCCGTTTGCCGGAGGAACACTTTGGGTGCTACCAAACGTCACAACATAACTGAGTGATTAT
>NC_053022.1:9764535-9780917 GCF_003073215.2 Triticum urartu | reverse complement strand
ATTACATGTGAACACATCAGGACTTTCAGCAGTTGGTTGGAAACACGTCTCAGAGGTGACAACACTGTTTGTGATGAGTTGTACTTGTTGTCCAGGGGACCATCTTTGACTGTATTGACTTACAAAGGATACGAGATAAATGGGAATACATTTTACACGATCGCCCAAGATCAAAAGAGCACCAACCAAAACAGCGGTGTCCGCTTTGATGCAGCAACCGAGAGCGAAAAGGATACATATTATGGTTACATAGTGGACATATGGGAACTTGACTACGGACCTAATTTTAAGGTCCTTTAATACTAAAATGTTCAAAGAGAAGGCTCAAGGACATCCTGACCGGTCGTTTCTGTCCTCACCATCAATCTACCACTACAATATGCTACTACACCGCCGGGGCTACCAGTAGAAGCTGCGCCAAGACCAATAGACCATTGTACTAGCCCGGCTGCACGCATGAATGCGCTGCGACTATGGCACCTCGGAAGTACTTCACGGACGATGGCTAATCCAGCCGTTAGTTGCTGTTTCATACTTGCCTATGGATCGTGTGATATGCATGTTGTGCATGTATTGTCTGATGAATGTCGTCCATGTAGCAGTGCTCATGGCACCTCCACCGTCTGCCAATGTCCAATTAGTATAGTTTTTTTTTTCTTTTTTTCAACTGGAAATGCCAATCAGTATACTAGGGAACAGGTGAGAATGGATTTAGTCCACCGAGAAGAATACAATAGCCGCAGCTGCATGGACAGGTGAAAAAGTGTGGCGCACGTAGGAAACAAACAACGTACCAACGTGCGCTTTCGGGTGGAGAAAATATTTTGTACTGTACTAGCAAAAATGCCCGTGCGTTGCATCAGGTATAAAATAAATCTAAGAGTTCACATGGTATTAAGCTCAGGTGTTACCTGTCACGATGAATAATAAGTTTTCCTAATTAAATTGGTTGTAAGACTCCTAAAGATTCACTTTATACAGATTTTATTGTATTCCAATAGCTCATAATCTTTTTCTCTAGAAATAAAACGTACTTCCTTAACTCGCTCTAAAGAAATTGAATTATGTGTAATAAGTTGTTGTTATTTAACAACCTTGTGTAAAAATCATTACAAAAATCTAACCATTTATCGATTAGTGGCTACTCCTTCGATGTGAGAGTATGCATCATTCACATACCTGTAATAGTTTCAAATAGGTCATATATTAATTCCTATATATCGCAATCCCTATTAACACTAATTCATATTTATGCTTTCTCACTTCAAAAATATGATGACCAGAAAGTAAAGAATTCACAATATGTGTAACTCTTTTGTTGACATGTTGCCGCCAACAGTAGGAGCACACCCTCCACGCCAACATGACCACTTCTCTGGCCATCATCATTGGGCCTCGAGGAGGGTCAGTAATAGGGTACGCAGAGCTGCGGGGCAGATTGTACAACGGAGGGTAGTGCTCCCCCTCCCAGGTGTCGTGCGGAGCGAAACAGGGCACGAGCAAGATGCACCGTTGTCGCACTCTCTCTATTCTTCGTCCCTCGCTCTCACCTCCCTATCATATCGAGGACATCCATGACATCCAGAGTTAAGGAATATCTTGAAGGTTAGCAAGTGCAGGCGAGCTTCAAATATCTTCTCCGTTAAGAAATGTTTCTTTTTAATATTTCACTCATTTTTTATTATTATACTCTCTCCGTCTTAAAATAAGTGTTCCCAGTCGTATTAACTATAGTACTCCCATCATTTCTAAATATAAATCCTTTTAAACTACATACGGAGCATCTACACTTTAAAATATGTCTATATATATCCACATGTAGTCTGTATTAATTTTTTTTAAACACTTAAATTTAGAAATGGAGGGAGTTCAAAATTGTGTATAAAATTGTATTGAGAGACTTATTTTATGACAGAAGGAGTATTTGATAATGTACTGACAACTAAGAGCATCTCTAGTGGATGGTGTAAATTTGGACGTGTATATCTCCATATACACGTCCATATACACGTTGCTAAATTATACACCTCCCAGTTTTTCAGTGGAACGTGTATATTTCTAACGGCTATATTTTCAAACTTCCAACGGCTATATTTTCAAACGGCTATATTTCCAACGGCTATATTTCCAACGGCCATATTTCCGATCTATATAAACCACCCTACCACCTCTCTTCCAGCACACTTCTACCTGTGACTTCTCTTCTCACCTAGATTTCTCTATCGTTTCTCACGCAACACAATGAACACATCCACTTGGGACATGAGTTCTTCGTCATCTTCATCTGGCGACGATGAACTCATACTTGCAGCATCTGACCACAATCTGACATCAAATTGACATGGCCAAGGAACAATTTGCAATAGACAAATACCAAATATCAACACCAGATGGAGAAATCATTGCAATTTCCTGCCTCTCCCCTGCCCGTCGACCTCAATCCTCTCCCCAGGCCGCAGGCCGCCGGCCTCCCCAGCCCGTCACCTCCTACCTCTCCCCAGGCCGCAGCTAGAGCCGCCCGCACCCGCTCTCCGCCGCCCGCATCCCGCCCCCCGCCGCTCGCACAGCGCCGCCCGCATCCCGCACCCCGTCGCTCGCACAGCGCCGCCCCGCTCGCAGCTAGCGCCGCCCGCAGCTAGCACCGCCTCCCCACGCGGCCGACCTCCCGCCGCCGCCAGATCTAGCTGCAGGCCGTGCGCCGCCCCCCCCCTGTTGGGTTTTGTAGTAATTTCAAAAAAATTCCTACGTACACGCAAGATCATGGTGATGCATAGCAACGAGAGGGGAGAGTGTTGTCTACGTACCCTCGCAGACCGACTGCGGAAGCGTTGACGCAACGTAGAGGAAGTAGTCGTACGTCTTCCCAATCCGACCGATCCAAGTACCGTTACTCCGGCACCTCTGAGTTCTTAGCACACGTACAGCTCGATGACGCTCCCCGGGCTTCGATCCAGCAAAGCTTCAGGGATGAGTTCCGTCAGCACGACGGCGTGGTGACGATGATGATGTTCTACCGACGCAGGGCTTCGCCTAAGCACTACAACGATATGACCGAGGTGGAATATGGTGGAGGGGGCACCGCACACGGCTAAGGAACGATCACGATGATCAACTTGTGTGTCCTAGGGTGCCCCCTTGCCCCAGTATATAAAGGAGGGAGGGGGAGGTGCGGCCGGCCCCCAAGGGGTGCGCCTGGAGGAGTCCTACTCCCACCGGGAGTAGGACTCCCCTCCTCTTGCCTTGTTGGAGAAGGAAAGGGGGAAGGGGAAGAGGAAAGGGGGGCGCCGCCCCCCCTTCCTTGTCCTATTTGGACTAGGGGGGAGGGGGCGTGCGGCCTGCCCTGGCCGGCCCTCCTCTTCTCCCTTATGGCCCATGTAGGCCCAATAACCCCCCCCCCCCCCGGGGGGGGGGGGGGTTCCGGTAACCCCCCGGTACTCCGGTAAAATCCCGATTTCACCCGGAATGATTCCGATGTCCAAATATAGGCTTCCAATATATCGATATTTATGTCTCGACCATTTCGAGACTCCTCGTCATGTCCGTAATCACATCTGGGACTCCGAACAACCTTCGGTACATCAAAATGCATAAACTCATAATAACTGTCATCGTAACGTTAAGCGCGTGGACCCTACGATTCGAGAACAATGTAGACATGACTGAGACAAATCTCCGGTCAATAACCAATAGCGGGACCTGGATGCCCATATTGGCTCCTACATATTCTACGAATATCTTTATCGGTCAGACCGCATAACAACATACGTTGTTCCCTTTGTCATCGGTATGTTACTTGCCCGAGATTCGATCGTCGGTATCCAATACCTAGTTCAATCTCGTTACCGGCAAGTCTCTTTACTTGTTCCGTAATACATCATCTCGCAACTAACTCATTGGTTGCAATGCTTGCAAGGCTTATGTGATGTGCATTACCGAGAGGGCCCAGAGATACCTTTCCGACAATCGGAGTGACAAATCCTAATCTCGAAATACGTCAACCCAACATGTACCTTTGGAGACACCTGTAGAGCACCTTTATAATCACCCAGTTACGTTGTGACGTTTGGTAGCACACAAAGTGTTCCTCCGGTACACGGGAGTTACATAATCTCATAGTCATAGGAACATGTATAAGTCATGAAGAAAGCAATAGCAACATACTAAACGATCGGGTGCTAAGCTAATGGAATGGGTCATGTCAATCAGATCATTCAACTAATGATGTGACCTCGTTAATCAAATAACAACTCTTTGTTCATGGTTAGGAAACATAACCATCTTTGATTAACGAGCTGGTCAGGTAGAGGCATACTAGTGACACTCTATTTGTTTCCGGTTAATACAATTCTAGCATGAATAATAAACATTTATCATGATATAAGGAAATAAATAATAACTTTATTATTGCCTCTAGGGCATATTTCCTTCAGTCTCCCACTTGCACTAGAGTCAATAATCTAGATTACACAGTAATGATTCTAACACCCATGGAGCTTTGGTGCTGATCATGTTTTGCTCGTGGAAGAGGCTTAGTCAACGGGTCTGCTACATTCAGATCCGTATGTATCTTGCAAATCTCTATGTCTCCCACCTGGACTAGATCCCGGATGGAATTGAAGCGTCTCTTGATGTGCTTGGTTCTCTTGTGAAATCTGGATTCCTTTGCCAAGGCAATTGCACCAGTATTGTCACAAAAGATTTTCATTGGACCCGATGCACTAGGTATGACACCTAGATCGGATATGAACTCCTTCATCCAGACTCCTTCGTTTGCTGCTTCCGAAGCAGCTATGTATTCCGCTTCACATGTAGATCCTGCCACGACGCTTTGTTTAGAACTACACCAACTGACAGCTCCACCGTTTAATGTAAACACGTATCCGGTTTGCGATTTAGAATCGTCCGGATCAGTGTCAAAGCTTGCATCAACGTAACCGTTTACGATGAGCTCTTTGTCACCTCCATATACGAGAAACATATCCTTAGTCCTTTTCAGGTACTTCAGGATGTTCTTGACCGCTGTCCAGTGATCCACTCCTGGATTACTTTGGTACCTCCCTGCTAGACTTATAGCAAGGCACACATCAGGTTTGGTACACAGCATTGCATACATGATAGAGCCTATGGCTGAAGCATAGGGAACATCTTTCATTTTCTCTCTATCTTCTGCAGTGGTCGGGCATTGAGTCTGACTCAACTTCACACCTTGTAACACAGGCAAGAACCCTTTCTTTGCTTGATCCATTTTGAACTTCTTCAAAATCTTGTCAAGGTATGTGCTTTGTGAAAGTCCAATTAAGCGTTTTGATCTATCTCTGTAGATCTTTATGCCTAATATGTAAGCAGCTTCACCGAGGTCTTTCATTGAAAAATTCTTATTCAAATATCCCTTTATGCTATCCAGAAATTCTATATCATTTCCAATCAGTAATATGTCATCTACATATAATATCAGAAATGCTACAGAGCTCCCACTCACTTTCTTGTATATACAGGCTTCTCCGAAAGTCTGTATAAAACCAAATGCTTTGATCACACTATCAAAGCGTTTATTCCAACTCCGAGAGGCTTGCACCAGTCCATAAATGGATCGCTGGAGCTTGCACACTTTGTTAGCTCCCTTTGGATCGACAAAACCTTCCGGTTGCATTATATACAACTCTTCTTTCAGAAATCCATTCAGGAATGCAGTTTTGACATCCATCTACCGAATTTCATAATCATAAAATGCGGCAATTACTAACTTGATTCGGACAGACTTAAGCATCGCTACGGGTGAGAAGGTCTCATCGTAGTCAACCCCTTGAACTTGTCGAAAACCTTTTGCGACAAGTCGAGCTTTGTAGACAGTAATATTACCGTCAGCGTCAGTCTTCTTCTTGAAGATCCATTTATTCTCAATTGCTTGCCGATCAACGGGCAATTCAACCAAAGTCCATACTTTGTTCTCATACATGGATCCCATTTCAGATTTCATGGCTTCAAGCCATTTTGCGGAATCTGGGCTCACCATCGCTTCTTCATAGTTCGTAGGTTCATCATGATCTAGTAGCATGATTTCCAGAACGGGATTACCGAACCACTCTGGCGCGGATCTTACTCTAGTTGATCTACGAGGTTCAGTAGTATCTTGTTCTGAAGTTTCATGATCATTATCATTAGCTTCCTCACTAATTGGTGTAGATGTCGCAGAAACATATTTCTGTGATGTACTACTTTCCAATAAGGGAGTAGGTACAGTTACCTCGTTAAGTTCTACTTTCCTCCCACTCACTTCTTTCGAGAGAAACTCCTTCTCTAGAAAGGATCCATTCTTAGCAACGAATGTCTTGCCTTCGGATCTGTGATAGAAGGTGTACCAAACAGTCTCCTTTGGGTATCCTATGAAGACACATTTCTCCGATTTGGGATCGAGCTTATCAGGTTGAAGATTTTTCACATAAGCATCGCAGCCCCAAACTTTAAGAAACGACAACTTTGGTTTCTTGCCAAACCACAGTTCATAAGGCGTCGTCTCAACGGATTTTGATGGTGCCCTATTTAACGTGAATGCGGCCGTCTCTAAAGCATAACCCCAAAACGATAGCGGTAAATCAGTAAGAGACATCATAGATCGCACCATATCTAGTAAAGTGCGATTACGACGTTCGGACACACCATTACGCTGTGGTGTTCCGGGTGGCGTGAGTTGCGAAACTATTCCGTATTGTTTCAAATGTACACCAAACTCGTAACTCAAATATTCTCCTCCACGATCAGATCGTAGAAACTTTATTTTCTTGTTACGATGATTTTCAACTTCACTCTGAAATTCTTTGAACTTTTCAAATGTTTCAGACTTGTGTTTCATTAAGTAGATATACCCATGTCTGCTTAAGTCATCTGTGAAGGTAAGAAAATAACGATATCCGCCATGAGCCTCAATATTCATCGGACCACATACATCTATATGTATGATTTCCAACAAATCTGTTGCTCTCTCCATAGTACCGGAGAACGGTGTTTTAGTCATCTTGCCTATGAGGCACGGTTCGCAAGTACCAAGTGATTCATAATCAAGTGGTTCCAAAAGTCCATCAGTATGGAGTTTCTTCATGCGCTTTATACCGATATGACCTAAACGGCAGTGCCACAAATAAGTTGCACTATCATTATCAACTCTGCATCTTTTGGCTTCAATATTATGAATATGTGTGTTACTACTATCGAGATTCATCAAAAATAGACCACTCTTCAAAGCTGCATGACCATAAAAGATATTACTCATATAAATAGAACAACCATTATTCTCTGATTTAAATGAATAACCGTCTCGCATTAAACAAGATCCAGATATAATGTTCATGCTCAACGCTGGCACCAAATAACAATTATTTAGGTCTAATACTAATCCCGAAGGTAGATGTAGAGGTAGCGTGTCGACCGCGATCACATCGACTTTGGAACCATTTCCTACGCGCATCGTCACCTCGCCCTTTGCTAGTGTTCGCTTAATCCGTAGTCCCTGTTTCGAGTTGCAAATATTAGCAACAGAACCAGTATCAAATACCCAGGTGCTACTGCGAGCTCTAGTAAGGTACACATCAATAACATGTATATCACATATACCTTTGTTCACCTTGCCATCCTTCTTATCCGCCAAATACTTGGGCAGTTCCGCTTCCAGTGACCAGTCTGCTTGCAGTAGAAGCACTCAGTTTCAGGCTTAGGTCCAGACTTGGGTTTCTTCTCTTGAGCAGCAACTTGCTTATTGTTCTTCTTGAAGTTCCCCTTCTTCTTCCCTTTGCCCTTTTTCTTGAAACTAGTGGTCTTGTTGACCATCAACACTTGATGCTCCTTTTTGATTTGTACCTCCGCAGCTTTCAGCATTGCGAAAAGATCGGGAATAGTCTTATTCATCCCTTGCATATTATAGTTCATCACGAAGCTCTTGTAGCTTGGTGGCAGTGATTGGAGAATTCTGTCAATGACGCAATCATCTGGAAGATTAACTCCCATCTGAATCAAGTGATTATTATACCCAGACATTTTGAGTATATGCTCACTGACAGAACTGTTCTCCTCCATCTTGCAGCTATAGAACTTATTGGAGACTTCATATCTCTCAATTCGGGCATTTGCTTGAAATATTAACTTCAACTCCTGGAACATCTCATATGCTCCATGACGTTCAAAACGTCGTTGAAGTCCCGATTCTAAGCCGTAAAGCATGGCACACCGAACTATCGAGTAGTCATCAGCTTTGCTCTGCCAGACGTTCATAACATCTGGTGTTGCTCCAGCAGCAGGCCTGGCACCCAGCGGTGCTTCTAGGACGTAATTCTTCTGTGCAGCAATGAGGATAATCCTCAAGTTACGGACCCAGTTCGTGTAATTGCTACCATCATCTTTCAACTTTGCTTTCTCAAGGAACGCATTAAAATTCAACGGAACAACAACACGGGCCATCTATCTACAATCAAACATACATAAGCAAGATACTATCAGGTACTAAGTTCATGATAAATTTAAGTTCAATTAATCAAATTATTTAAAGAACTCCCACTTAGATAGACATCCCTCTAATCCTCCAAGTGATCACGTGATCCAAATCAACTAAACCATAACCGATCATCACATGAAATGGAGTAGTTTTCAATGGTGAACATCGCTATGTTGATCATATCTACTATATGATTCACGCTCGATCTTTCGATCTCAGTGTTCCGAGGCCATATCTGCATATGCTAGGCTCGTCAAGTTTAACCTGAGTATTCTGCGTGTGCAAAACTGGCTTGCACCCGTTGTAGATGGACGTAGAGCTTATCACACCCGATCATCACGTGGTGTCTGGGCACGACGAACTTTGGCAACGGTGCATACTCAGGGAGAACACTTTTATCTTGATAATTTAGTGAGAGATCATCTTATAATGCTACCGTCAATCAAAGCAAGATAAGATGCATAAAAGATAAACATCACATGCAATTAATACAAGTGATATGATATGGCCATCATCATCTTGTGCCTGTGATCTCCATCTCCGAAGCACCGTAATGATCACCATCGTCACCGGCGCGACACCTTGATCTCCATCGTAGCATCGTTGTCGTCTTGCCAATCTTATGCTTCCACGACTATCGCTACCGGTTAGTGATAAAGTAAAGCATTACAGCGCGATTGCATTGCATACAATAAAGCGACAACCATATGGCTCCTGCCGGTTGCCGATAACTCGGTTACAAAACATGACCATCTCATACAATAAAATTTAGCATCATGTCTTGACCATATCACATCACAACATGCCCTGCAAAAACAAGTTAGACGTCCTCTACTTTGTTGTTGCAAGTTTTACGTGGGGCTTAAGCAAGAAACCAATCTTACCTACGCATCAAAACCACAACGATAGTTTGTCAGTTGGTGCTGTTTTAACCTTCGCAAGGACCGGGCGTAGCCACATCGGTTCAACTAAAGTTGGAGAAACTGTCACCCGCAAGCCACCTCTGTGCAAAGCACGTCGGGAGAACCGGTCTCGCGTAAGCGTACGCGTAATGTTGGTCGGGGGCCGCTTCGTCCAACAATACCGCCGAACCAAAGTATGACATGCTGGTAAGGCAGTATGACTTATATCGCCCACAACTCACTTGTGTTCTACTCGATGCATATAACATCAACACATAAAACCTAGGCTCGGATGCCACTGTTGGGTTTCGTAGTAATTTCAAAAAAATTCTTACGCACACGCAAGATCATGGTGATGCATAGCAACGAGAGGGGAGAGTGTTGTCTACGTACCCCAGCAGACCCACTGCGGAAGCGTTGACGCAACGTAGAGGAAGTAGTCGTACGTCTTCCCGATCGACCGATCCAAGTACCGTTACTCCGGCACCTCCGAGTTCTTAGCACACGTACAGCTCGATTGCGCTCCCCGAGCTCCGATCCAGCAAAGCTTCGGGGATGAGTTCCGTCAGCACGACGGCGTGGTGACGATGATGATGTTCTGCCGACGCAGGGCTTCGCCTAAGCACTACAACGATATGACCGAGGTGGAATATGGCGGAGGGGGGCACCGCACACGACTAAGGAACGATCACGATGATCAACTTGTGTGTCCTAGGGTGCCCCCCTTGCCCCAGTATATAAAGGAGGGAGGGGCAGGTGCGGCCGGCCCCCAAGGGGTGCGCCTGGAGGAGTCCTACTCCCACCAGGAGTAGGACTCCCCTCCTCTTGCCTTGTTGGAGAAGGAAAGGGGGAAGGGGAAGAGGAAAGGGGGGCGCCGCCCCCCCCCCCTTCCTTGTCCTATTCGGACTAGGGGGGAGGGGGCGCGGCCTGCCCTTGGCCGGCCCTCCTCTTCTCCCTTAATGGCCCATGTAGGCCCAATAAAACCCCGGGGGGGTTCCGGTAACCCCCCGGTACTCCGGTAAAATCCCGATTTTACCCGGAATGATTTCACCCCCAACCCCGCCTGTCCCCGCCCTCCCGCTCGTGAGCAAGGCCGAAGAGGAAGATTTTGTACCTTGGGCGACGGCTGGAGAAGAAACGCGACGGCAACCTGGGGGCGAGCTCCTCCGATTCTTCCTCCAGGCAGGCGCGGGATGAAGCAGCCGTCTCGTTTTCGCGAGCTGACGAGCGTGGCTTGCTCGTGTATATTTCCATGCCTCGTACCGCCGTGGACTGGGCGTGGATGTTTACATGCCCGTTTACACGAGTCGCTGGGAGTAATTTTTTAGCTGGCATCGTGTATATTTGCTATACACGTCGATATAGATGATCCACTAGAGATGCTCTAACAACATCAAGATAGTCTATGCTCTTCCGTAAAATAAATAATCGATGCTAGCACGCATGCACCGAGTAGCTTCTACGGTGTAGCCGGTACAACATAAGAAAAGCACCGACCGGCCACTGCTTGCCTTATCCCATCACCACTCATCTCCTTCTCTTATCCAGATCGCTATCCCAGCGCTGGTCCTCTTCCTCTTCTCTATCCAACCCAGCCAGAAGCTTTATCTGGCCGTTCGCCCCAGTCGCTGGTCCCGTGGGCCAGCAGCCTCGCCTCCACCTGATTCTGGACGATCTGCTGCTTCCTCAGTCGCATCCTCCTCCCCAAGGCTTTCTCCGATCTGCCCATCCACCACCCCACCATGCCTCGCTCTCTCTGCCCCCTCCCTCCCCACACAGCGCCGGTGGGGCTGGGCCTCCGCGGCCGCGGTCGCCCTCTGCGACTCCTCTTCTCCACGATTCTCCCTCTATGACTCCTCTCCTCCACGATTCGTGGTGGTGTTGGGGTGGCATCTTCTTCTGGCAGGAGGCCAAGTCCGCCTCGATCTGGCCCGCCCTGGGCGGATCTGCGTGTATCCCCTTCTGAGACCCTGCTCCTCGACGACTCCGGCAAGATCAGCGATAGTTCCACCGGCAAGACCAGACAGTTTTCGTTCTCTTCTGTTTTTTAGGCGCCGCATCATGGCCATGGCCATGGCCTTGCTGGCGGCGCTGGCCGCGGCGAGGTACTCCTCCTCCATCTCGCCCCACAGGGCCCGCGGTCTCCTCCGCCTCCACCCTCGCCGCCCCTCTTCCTCCCCTTCTCCACCCCCGCCCCTCTTCCTCCCATCCCTGGCCCGCCCCTCTCCCTCCATGTCCCTGCCCCCGCCCCTCTTCTCCTCGCCCGACATCCGCTTCACGGAGCAACCCCGCCCCTATTCTCCCTGCTCCGGCGGCGGGCAGAAGTTGGCGACACGCTGGAGCCTGGAGGTCGAGATGAGATTGGGAGGCAGTTTTTTTCTTTTATCTCGCCCATACCGGTTGACTTGTTAGATGGACTGCGGGTTGAATACTCTATACCATAGGGACTTTTTTATAAAAAATGCTGACGATGTACGACCAGAAGCAGTAGCTGCTTTATTAGTATATATATATATATATACTACCTCCGTTTCAGTTTATAAGTCCTACGCGTATACCTAGGTTGCCAATTTTATCACCTTAATATAAACTATATAACAAAAAAATTATACGGTTTGAAAATAGAGTATCTGAAGTTTATATTGGTATATTTTTTATAATATATGACTTGTATTAAGTTGGTCAAATTAACGACCTAGGGGTACGCGCACGCCCTATAAACTGAGAGAGATAGTAGGTAAAGATAAAGACTAGTAGTAAAATCTTGAGGAATAAAGAGAAGGACGAACCATTCCTCAAAAAAAAAGGACGGACCACACCCTATTTTTCAAGACTAGTATTACTGGATCGTTTCCTTCTGTCACAAGGGTGCCAGTGCATCGTTTTTGTGTGAACGGGGCAAAAATTCATCTGGCCTACTCAGGCTGAACCCAGTGCGCCGGGGAGCGTTTGGGGCTCCGACGGAAGGAAAAAGTCGCGTGGGCCAGCTCTGTCGGTGAGCCAGCCCCAGATTCACCCTCTGCCGGCACCACCCCTTCGCCCATGCGCTTTAGGCCCCGCTTGAAATTGGGGTTAATTTATGCACCCGTAAATTCTGCTTTCGCATGTGTATGTATGATTTCCAACTGAAAGAGAAACAAAGTCTGCAGATTTTACAGGTGAACCTGGTCAATAAATAGACTCAGCCCAGCCCAACTGAAAGAGAAATAAATAAATAGACTGCATCGTTGCTGCGTTTGTACTTCCAGGTCCAGACCGGGCAGGCTCAGCCCAGCCCGGCACGGTTCGGCCCGGAAAGGTGGTTCTTTTCTTTGTTACCTACTCCTTCCGTTTCTAAATATAAGTCCTTTCGAATATTTCGCTATAGGCTACATACGGAGCAAAATGAGTAAACATATACTTAAAGAACTTCTATAGACATCTAAATGTAGTCTCTACAATGCAATCTTTAAAAGAACTTATATTTAAGAACTGAGGGAGTAAGAGCAACTCCAACGCGGCGAGCTAAACGGACGCGCGTTTTGTCCGTTTTTCGTCCGTTTTGGTCGCCCAGACGGACGTGTGTGACCGGTTTTACATTTGGGTCGGCAGGTGCGCCCAACGGGAGGTCGATCCAAATTTGCCCGCGTAGGAAAAAACAACACGTCACGAAAATAAACATAATTAAACATTAAGTGGTCGGTTAACCGTCGGCCAAAGTCCACTTAAACATAACTAAACATTAATTAAAACATAAAAAAGTACGCGCCCCGCACGATGCCCTAGACATCCTCCGCTTTGCCCTTGCCCTTGCTGTCGCCATCGCCGCCGGTGGGTCGATGAAGATGGGAGCGGAACGCCTCTTAGTAGGCTGCCATGGCAGCCTCCTCCGGCGTCTGCTGGGGCGTGGGCATTGCGGCTCGCCGGGCGCGCTCCTCCTCCTCCTCCTCCAGCCGCAGGGCCTCCTCGTCGCGGCTTAGCATCTTCTCATATCGCATCTGCCTCTCGCCGTCGGCCCTCTCCTCGGCGAGCCAATGCGCCCTCCAGCACTCAAGGTGGGCGGCCTCCTCCTCCGGTGTCGCGGCATAGTGGACCGGAGGCGCGCTCACCCACTCACGGAGCACGCCAGGCCACGTGTAGGACTCCTCCGGCCAAGTGGGCGGAGGCGGCGACCGCTTTCGCGTCGGCATGGGCACCGGCTCCGCCTTGGGCTCGACAATGGGCAGCGGTGGCAAAGGCGGGATGAAAAGCAGGGAGTGGATGGAGTCCCCTGCCGCCGACAAGGCGAGGGCCCGCTCCAGCCCATCCCATTGGACGTCCTCCTCAAGCCTGCTCGCCTCCAGCGCTTGCTGCAGGGCTTGCTCGAGGGCGGCTTGGTACGTCGCCTCTTCGTCCTCCTCGTGCGGAAGAACCTCAAGCGGCCGCGGAGGCACGTCGTGGTCGACGTGGACGCCCCAGCGGCGCTCCTCCTTGTGCTCTAGCGCAAACCAGCGCTCCTAGTTGGGGGAGTCTAGCGCGTAGGTATGCATCTGTCGCTGCTCCGGAGTGAGGGCCTTGCGACACTGGCGAACCTCCTCGGCGTGCACCCTTGTCGTGCGTGGTGCTGCCAGAATGGGGATCCGCTGCGGATCCAGATGCCAGCCATGAGGCAGGTTGACATCCGGATACTGCAGTGGCTGGCGGTATTGCTAGTGCCACCGCGCCTGATGGACTGGTATGTACAGACGTTGCCACTCCGGTGGTGAGCCGCGTCTAGGAGGCGGCGACGGAATAGCTCGCGAGCCGCGAGAAGAGCTCACACCGAGGGTCAGCTTCCCCCTCCGCTTGCCATTGAAAACCCCATGGTCGCCGACGGGAGGACCTCGCTACGTGTGGTTTGGGCTTGGTAGTGTTCCTGGTTGCCGGCGAGGGAGCACAGCGTGGCCAAATGTGGATGGGTGTTGGAAGTGGATGAGGCTGGCCCCACCACACGCTTCTATTAAAAAGGACGGGCATGCGGACCTTTCACATGCTGCCAGGCGGGCCTCGAGGTAGGTGTTGGCATTTAATAAGACGCGGGTGGTGGTTGGGCGGCCGACAAGTGGGACCGTGATGGACATCGAGGAGACGCGCGACGCGTCTACGACATGTCCGCGCCGACGCATTTCATGCATAATTTTTGGCCGAAAATGGGTCTGCGCGGACGCGATGTGGACGGATTTTGTGAATGGGTCGGCGCGTTGAGCTGGCGTTTTTGTCTGCTGCGACCAAAACGGATGTGGACGGATGAAATGGTCGCCCTGTTGGAGTTGGTGTAACACTGGAGGTTGACACGCGCTTTGCCGTGCCGTCGTTAGACATGAGTTAAGCCTTTCTTTTTATTTGACATGATATTATGGTTGGTGGCTGACGGTGTCCTGGACTAGAGGGTACTCACCACGTCGTCTCCCGATCTATTAGATTGGGCCGAGGACCCCCGTGGTCGTATACTCATGGGCCAATTCGGACGGCTACCGCATACAAGGAAGATTCCACAAGACTTGGCGATCAAGACAAGTACTTCTCCCCACCGGCGTATTCGGCTAGAACTCTTGTTATCCTAGGCCTCCGGTGCATTATATAAACCGAGGCCAGGCTAGTCGATAGATATACAATATACACAACAATCATACCATAGGCTAGCTTCTAGGGTTTAGCCTCCTTGATCTCGTGGTAGATCTACTCTTGTACTAACCATATCATCAATATTAATCAAGCAGGAGTAGGGTATTACCTCCATCGAAAGGACCCGAACCTGGGTAAAACAAAGTGTCCCCTGTCTCCTGTTACCATCCGGCCTAGACGCACAGTTCGGAACCCCCTACCCGAGATCCACCGGTTTTGACACCGACATTGGTGCTTTCATTGAGAGTTCCGCTGTGTGATCGATAAAAAGATCGATGCCTCGCCTGCAGATCAACTGCGACTTTGGCATCTTCGTCACCAGCTCGACTGGTCACCTTGGTTCGACCAAGAATTGCACCTCGTGTTCGGATCACCATGTCCGGACGAGGGCCTTCATCAAATATCAACTCCGATCTCTATCAAGATCACGGAGGAATCATCTATGGAGCTCGGGGGCTCAACGTCAACATTGCCCTCAAGCGACCGTTCTGTTTTTCTGGACAGCGAACTCGTATCTGCCACCACCACCTCCTCGAGTATCGCTTTGACGATCGCTTTGGTGGAATTGTGCGGAATTGAGTCTACAATAGCCCTGAAAAATTTCGTCGAGTTCCGATAGAGGAATCTCTGGCAATCCACGATATACCGGAGCCCTGTCAAATTTGGACGGGAATTTGGATGAGTTTAGGGCGTGGTGTCCAGCTTCTAGCACGGACGTCCTTAGGAAGATCCAACCGTTGATCGGCTGCGGAATTCCTATATCTACCACCTCTCAAAATTTCAGATCGATCCGACCGTCCAAACTCCGGGAACCTTCCGATTAGTGCATCACTTTTCGGATCTGTTTTCTGCGCGAAAACGAATCCGACCCGAGTTCATCTTTTTTATGAACGGGATTTCGGACATCCCTTTTGAAGGAAGTTTTGTATGGGGTATCGTGTTTTGTTTCCGAACACATCCCACTAACTTTAAGATCTTTTAAACATGATTTTCAACATCATGCTGGTGTCAAACCAGTCCGGCAATATTACTCCCCGGCTGCCGACCTGCACTAGACACGTCGTCACTTTAGCCGAGCTCAACTTCTTCGGATCATCATCTCGACAAGCCGAACAAGAGTCCGGCATCACAAAGGATAAATCATCATCAACATCGCCGCCCCACGGATTACACGGAGCGGGCATACCGGCATCGCCGCACGGTTGCTTCATCAAGCCGGCATCGACCACGTCACGACCTGCATCGACAGGGCCGCACTATCGCTTCTTCAAGCTGGTGTCCATCACGCCGACCTACTTCGACATCTCGGCTGGACCGGGGGCTTCGCCATCTCTTTATCAACCTACTCCGGACACTTCAGCGTCACTAGCCGACCA
>NC_053022.1:9737442-9763535 GCF_003073215.2 Triticum urartu | reverse complement strand
GCAACGGTGCATACTCAGGGAGAACACTTCTTGATAATTTAGTGAGAGATCATCTTATAATGCTACCGTCAATCAAAGCAAGATAAGATGCATAAAAGATAAACATCACATGCAATCAATATAAGTGATATGATATGGCCATCATCATCTTGTGCTTGTGATCTCCATCTTCGAAGCACCGTCGTGATCACCATCGTCACCGGCGCGACACCTTGATCTCCATCGTAGCATCGTTGTCGTCTCGCCAATCTTATGCTTCCACGACTATCACTACCGCTTAGTAATGAAGTAAAGCATTACATCGCGATTGTATTGCATACAATAAAACGACAACCATAAGGCTCCTGCCAGTTGCCGATAACTTGGTTACAAAACATGATCATCTCATACAATAAAATTTAGCATCATGTCTTGACCATATCACATCACAACATGCCCTGCAAAAACAAGTTAGACGTACTCTACTTTGTTGTTGCAAGTTTTACGTGGCTGCTACGGGCTTAAGCAAGAACCAATCTCACCTACGCATCAAAACCACAACGATAGTTTGTCAAATAGACTCCGTTTTAACCTTCGCAAGGACCGGGCGTAGCCACACTTGGTTCAACTAAAGTTGGAGAGACAGTCGCCCGCAAGCCACCTGTGTGCAAAGCACGTCGGGGGAACCGGTCTCGCGTAAGCGTACGCGTAATGTTGGTCCGGGTCGTCTCGTCCAACAATACCGCCGAACCAAAGTATGACATGCTGGTAGGCAGTATGACTTATATCGCCCACAACTCACTTGTGTTCTACTCGTGCATATAACATCAACATAAATAACCTAGGCTCTGATGCCACTGTTGGGTTTCGTAGTAATTTCAAAAAAATTCCTACGCACACGCAAGATCATGTGATGCATAGCAACGAGAGGGGAGAGTGTTGTCTACGTACCCACGCAGACCGGCTGCGGAAGCGTTGACGCAACGTAGAGGAAGTAGTCGTACGTCTTCACGATCCAACCGATCAAGTACCGAAACTACGGCACCTCCGAGTTCGAGCACACGTTCAGCTCGATGACGATCCCCGGACTCCGATCCAGCAAAGTGTCGGGGAAGAGTTCCGTCAGCACGACGGCGTGGTGACGATCTTGATGTACTACAGCAGCAGGGATTCGCCTAAACTCCGCTATAGTATTATCGAGGAATATGGTGGCTGGGGGAACCGCACACGGCTAAGGAATAGATCACGTGGATCAACTTGTTGTCTCTTTGGTGCTAGCCCTGCCCCTCTATTTATATGTTGAGCCCCGGGGTCGAAACTTGGAGCAAAAGCCTCCTCAAAGTCGGTTTTGCCCGAGAGGCAAGAGTCCCACTCGGACTCCAGGACCAAACGCCACAATCCTTGGTGTCTGGCCCAGACGCCATGGGCCTCAGCGTCTGGCCCAGGGCCAGACGCTAGGGTCTCCGGCGTTTGGCACCCTGGCCTCCGCAAAACTCCTTTTGCACCGACCTAAAGCCTCATGGGCTTGACCCCTTGGCCTAACCATATCATCCAATATATGAATCTTTACGTCTCGACCATTTCGAGACTCCTCGTCATGTCCCCGATCTCATCCGGGACTCCGAACTCCTTCGGTACATCAAAACATGTAAACTCATAATATAACTGTCATCGTAACCTTAAGCGTGCGGACCCTACGGGTTCGAGAACAATGTAGACATGACCGAGACACGTCTCCGGTCAATAACCAATAGTGGGACCTGGATGCCCATATTGGCTCCGACATATTCTACGAAGATCTTTATCGGTCAGACCGCATAACAACATACGTTGTTCCCTTTGTCATCGGTATGTTACTTGCCCGAGATTTAATCGTCGGTATCCAATACCTAGTTCAATCTCGTTACCGGCAAGTCTCTTTACTCGTTCTGTAATACATCATCCCGTAACTAACTCATTTAGTTGCAATGCTTGCAAGGCTTAAGTGATGTGCATTACCGAGAGGGCCCAGAGATACCTCTCTGACAATCGGAGTGACAAAACCTAATCTCGAAATACGCCAACCCAACATGTACCTTTGGAGACACCTGTAGTACTCCTTTATAATCACCCAGTTACGTTGTGACGTTTGGTAGTACCCAAAGTGTTCCTCCGGTAAACGGGAGTTGCATAATCTCATAGTTATAGGAACATGTATAAGTCATGAAGAAAGCAATAGCAACATACTAAACGATCGTGTGCTAAGCTAATGGAATGGGTCACGTCAATCAAATCATTCTCTTAATGATGTGACCTCGTTAATCAAATAACAACTCATTGTTCATGGTTAGGAAACATAACCATCTTTGATTAACGAGCTAGTCAAGTAGAGGCATACTAGTGACACTTTGTTTGTCTATGTATTCACACATGTATTATGTTTTCGGTTAATACAATTCTAGCATGAATAATAAACATTTATCATGATTATAAGGAAATAAATAATAACTTTATTATTGCCTCTAGGGCATATTTCCTTCAAGGAGAACATCAAACAAAAGTACAAATTGGCCACAGGAAAACAAAAGGTAGAGAAGAATGGAGCGCAGCCTGGAAGCCATAGCCTTGAAACACTAGAGCGCTCTTTTACCAAGGTATACACAAATGCGATTAATACAATGATGGGCAAACAAATGTAATTAAGACAATGATGGATAAAACATCAGAAGAAAGGACCATTGTCTGCATCCAAGATGGACCTATTCGCGGAACCATCCATCCGTCGCTGAAGAGGCCCCCCTACCCTCTCGCCCTTTCTTGATGGACACAGACCCGTCGAATGGCGCTAGGTCAGTATCACAAATGACCATACCAATCTAAGGCAATGTTGTTGCAGCCAACCACAAGCCATAACCTTGACTACCAACTGAGGAACTAAGCTCACAGGACAGTGCCTCCAAGAAGGGAATGACATTGCACCACCGCTGTGACGACCCACAAGTATAGGGGATCAATCTTAGTCCTTTCGAGAAGTAAGAGTGTCGAACACAACGAGGAGCAAAAGAAAATGACAAGCGGTTTTCAACAAGGTATTGTCTGCAAGCACTGAAACAATCTAACAGATAGTTTGTTAGCAAGGTAATTTGTAACAAGCAAAAGTAGTAATGGTAACAAAGGTGCAGCTACGTAGCCCAATCCTGTTTTCTAGCAAAGGACAGGTTGGAATGATCTCTTTAATAATCAAAAGTGTTCTTGAGGACACACGTGAATTTCATCTAGTCACTTTGATCATGTTTGTTTGATTCACGTTTCCTATTTTGCTATTTTGATATGTTGGTGGACCGGCGCTTGAGTGTTTTTCTTACTTAAACAAGCCTCCCACTTATGATTAACCCCTCTCGCAAGCTTCTGCAACTACGAAAGAAGAATTTAGATAAAATTAACCATAACATGAAACATACGGATCCAAATCAGCCTGATAACCCACAAGTATAGGGGATCGCAACATTTTTTGAGGGTAGAGTATTCAACCTAAATTTATTGATCCGACACAAGGGGAGCCAAAGAATATTCTCAAGTATTAGCAGCTGAGGTGTCAATTCAACCACACATGGATAACTTAATATCTGCAGCAAAGTATTTAGTAGCAAAGTAATATGATAGTAATGGTAACAGTGGCAAAAGTAACGGTAGCAGTTTTGGTTTTATAGTGATTGTAACAGTAGCAACGGAAAAGTAACTAAGCGAAGAACAATATGTGAAATGCTCGTAGGCATTGGATCGGTGATGGAGAATTATATCGGATGTGATTCCTCATGTAAAAGTTATAACCTAGGGTGACACAGAACTAGCTCCAGTTCATCAATGTAATGTAGGCATGTATTCCGAATATAGTCATGCGTGCTTATGGAAAAGAACTTGCATGAGATCGTTTGTCCTTCCCTCCCGTGGCAGCGGGGTCATATTGGAAACTAAGGGATATTAAGGCCTCCTTTTAATACAGTACCGGAACAAAGCATTAGCACTTAGTGAATACATGAAATCCTCAAACTATGGTCATCACCGGTAAGTATCCCGATTATTGTCACTTCGGTATTAACGGATCATAACACATCATAGGTGACTATAGACTTGCAAGATATGATCAAGAACTCACATATATTCCTAAAAACATAATAGGTTTAGATCTGAAATCATTGCACGTGGGCCCTAGTGACAAGCATCAAGCATAGCAAAGTCATAGCAACATCAATCTCAGAACATAGTGGATACTAGGGATCAAACCCTAACAAAACTAACTCGATTACATGATAAATCACATCCAACCCATCACCGTCCAGCAAGCCTACGATGGAATTACTCACGCACAGCGGTGAGCATCATGAAATTGGTGATGGAGGAAGGTTGATGATGACGATGGCGACAGATTCCCCTCTCCGGAGCCCCGAACGGACTGCAGGTCAGCACTCCCGAGAGAGTTTTGGGCTTCGCGGCGGCTCCGTATTGTAAAACGCGATGAATCCTTCTCCCTGATTTTTTTCCTCCCCGAACATGAATATATGGAGTTGGAGTTGAGGTCGGTGGAGCGCCAAGGGGCCCACGAGGTAGGGGCGCGCCCCCACCCTCGTGGACAGGGTGTGGGCCCCTGGCCTTGATTCTTTCGCCAATATTTTTTATATATTCCAAAAATAATCTCCGTCGATTTTCGGGTCATTTCGAGAACATTTATTTCTGCACAAAAATAACACCATGGCAATTCTGCTGAAAATAGTGTCAGTCCGGGTTAGTTCCATTCAAATCATGCAAGTTAGAGTCCAAAATAGGGGCAAAAGTATTTGGAAAAGTAGATACGTTGGAGACGTATCAACTCCCCCAAGCTTAAACCTTTGCTTGTCCTCAAGCAATTCAGTTGATAAACTGAAAGTGATAAAGAAAAACTTTTACAAACTCTGTTTGCTCTTGTTCTTGAAAATATGTAAAGCCAGCATTCAAGTTTTCAGCAAATATTATGAACTAACCATATTCACAATAACATTTACGTCTCATGTTTACTCATATCAATGGCATAATCAACTAGCGAGCAATAATAAGAAATCTCGGATGACAACACTTTCTCAAAACAATCATGATATGATATAACAAGATGGTATCTCGCTAGCCCTTTCTGAGACCGCAAAATATAAATACAAAGCACCCCTAAAGATCAACGACTGACTAGAAAATTTAATTCATTGTAAAAGAGATCCAGTCATAGTCATACACAATAGTAATGGATGCAAATGACAGCGGTGCTTTCCAACTGGTGCTTTTTAATAAGAGGATGCCGACTCAACATAAAAGTAAAAAGATAGGCCCTTCGCAGAGGGAAGCAGGGATTTGTAGAGGTGGTAGAGCTCGATTTTGAAATAGAGAAATAATATTGTGAGCGGCATACTTTCATTGTCAACATAACAACCGAGTGATTTCGATATCTTACATGCTACACACATTATAGGCAGTTCCCAAAAAGAATGGTAAAGTTTATACTCCCCCTCCACCAACAAGCATCTATCCATGGCTTGGCCAAAACAACGGGTGCCTCCAACTAACAACAATCCTGGGGGGAGTTTTGCTTGCAATTATTTCGATTTGATTTTCTTAAAGCATGGGACTGGGCATCCCGGTGACCAGCCATTTTCCCGTGAGTGAGGAGCGGAGTCCACTCCTCTTGAGAATAACCCGCCTAGCATGGAATATACAAACAGCCCTAATTGATACATGAGCTATTCGAGCATGCAAAACAGAATTTCATTTGAAGGTTTAGAGTTTGGCACATACAAATTTACTTGGAACAGCAGGTAGATACCATAAATAGGTAGGTATGGTGGACTCATATGGAATAACTTTGGGGTTTATGGAAGTGGATGCACAAGCAGTATTCCCGCTTAGTACAAGTGAAGGCTAGAAAAAGACTAGGAAGCGACCAACTAGAGAGCGACAACAGTCATGAACATGCATTAAAATTAATCAACATCGAGTGCAAGCATGAGTAGGATATAATTCACCATGAGCATAAATATCGTGGAGGCTATGTTGATTTTGTTTCAACTACATGCGTGAACATGTGCCAAGTCAAGTCACTTAAATCATTCAGAGGAGGATACCACCCTATCATACCACATCACAACCATTTTAATAGCATGTTGGCACGCAAGGTAAATCATTATGAACTCCTAGCTAATTAAGCATGGCATAAGCAACTATAATCTCTAATTGTCATTGCAAGCATGTTTCATTCATAATAGGCTGAATCAGCAATGATGAACTAATCATATTTACAAAAATAAGAGAGGTCGAGTTCATACCAGCTTCTCTCATCTCAATCAGTCCATCATATATCGTCATTATTGCCTTTCACTTGCACGACCGAACGGTGTGAATAATAATAATAATAGTGCATGTGCATTGGACTAAGCTGGAATCTGCAAGCATTCAATAAACAGTAGAAGACAAGGTAATATGGCTCTTGGTTAAATTAACAATAATGCATATGAGAGCCATTTAACATTTTCATCATGGTCTTATCCTCTCAACCCCCAAAGAACAAGAAAAGAAATAAAACTATTTACACGGGAAAGCTCCCAACAAGCAAAAGAAGAAAGAGAAATATTTTTGGGTTTCTCTTAATTACTACTACAGGCATGGAAAGTAAACTAGATAAAAGCTACAACTAATTTTTTTTGTTTTTCTTAAGGTTTATCAAACACACAAGAAGAAAGCAAGAAAAAGAAAATAAACTAGCATGGATATTACAATGAAAATTATGAGCACCGACAACTAGCATGAGTGTGTGAACATAAATGTAATGTCGGTGAGAAATACGTACTTCCCCAAGCTTAGGCTTTTGGCCTCAGTTGGTCTATGCCCATGGATCAAAGTGGCCCTCTCTAGTGTATGGAGGAGTGTCCTCTGGTTGCCACTGGTTGGCGATCTATTCCGGATCCCATTGATAAACAGACTGCCGGTGAGGATCAGGTTGTGGCTCCGACTTTGGCTCTGGGGCTGGTGTCTGGCCCCGGTATGCATGGATGGCCTCCGGCAAAACGAGGTACTTGCCTGAAAATTTAAGTATCTTATTCTTATCCTTAACAATAAACTCATGTGCTGCCATGCTCTTATAATCTAGAATAATAGGAGGCAGCAACTTTTCCTCTTTCTCATAATGCCTGATAGGTATGTTAAAGTGTGCAGCAAGGCGCGAGGCGAAGATGCCTCCTAAGATGGGACCCATTAGTGCGGTTCAGATTTAACCGCTTGGCAAGAATAGCGCCTAGACTAAAAGTGTTATCACGAAACAAGGCATGGCATAAAATAACAATATCAGGGGCACTAAGGTTCCCACAGTTTCCGTGACTAATTAAGCATCTACTAGCAAATATTGAGAAGTAACGTAGAACAGGAAAATGTATGCTAGTAATTCTTGCATCGGAAAATTTCCTCGTTTCCCCTACAGCAATCATATCAATAAATCCCTCCACATCATTATGATGTGGTTCCTCTATGCTACCCTCAAAGGATATCAAACAGACCTAGCAAAAATCATAAACTGACATATCCTTATGCTCATCATATAAATAAAATTCCACCGAAGGTGGTGATCTCCTAGCATGGAAATGAAAATTTTGCACAAAGATATTGGTGAGTAAGAGATATTGTTCGTGTCGGTCGTGGAGGAAGGCGGTGAGGCCTGCATTCTCAGCCAAATAATAAAAATCTTCATGAATCCCGGCTTCTCTCAAGAACTCATCACAAGGCCATTCACACGGCCGAACCTCCGCAGTACGAGGGAGATTATACATGGGCTTCTTGATCTCTTCGCTTTGTTTATCATTCGAACCTCGGCTCGACGAGCCCCTCAATAATATCTCCATCATTTTTTGAAAATTTCTGAAAATTTTAGTGACTCAAAATAAAAGTGAACCAAACTCAACAATATTGATAGCAACTACTCCTACAAGTGCCTAGAGGCAATATCATACATTAGAACTACTTGGGACCATATAAATTTGACATCAAGATCAAGAACAGGGTCACCTTAAGCAGCAAAAATTTGCAATGAGTAAAGCACTAGAACAAAAACTAATTGGACCATTGGAGGAGTCACATACCGAAGAAAAATCCCCCAAAGCAGTTTTGTGAATGGAGCTTTGAGCAAGGAGATCGAAAATGGCAGGAAGATGAGCCAGAACTCATGCTTGAGCTGGTTGGTGATTTTTTTGGGAGGAAGGAGTGTGTGATGGATGGAATAAGTGGAGGGGAGCCACCATGGGCCCACGAGGGCAGGGGGCACGCCCAGGGGGGTGGGTGCGCCCTGGACCCTCGTGGCCAGGTGCTTACTCCCCCTGATGTGTTCTTAGTGCTAGATATTGTCAAATATTCCATAAAAAAGCATATTTCAATTTCGAGGCATTTGGAGAACTTTTATTTTTTGGGGTATTTTTTATTGCATGGATAATTCAGAAAACTGACATAAAATACTATTTTTTCTTTATTTAATCTAAATAACAGAAGGTAAAAGGAGGGTACAGAGAGTTGTGTTTTTCTAACTTCATCCATCTCATGCTCATCAAAACGAATCCACTAACAAGGTTGATCAAGTCTTGTTAACAAACTCATTCTGAATAACATGGAACCGGAGAAATATCGAATAACACTATGTTACCTTTACGGGGATATG
Organism: Triticum urartu; assembly: GCF_003073215.2. Taxonomy (NCBI): domain Eukaryota; kingdom Viridiplantae; phylum Streptophyta; class Magnoliopsida; order Poales; family Poaceae; genus Triticum; species Triticum urartu. The sequence continues at coordinate 9,754,861 of NC_053022.1, read as the reverse complement.
CATGTCCCCAACAATAAGAATATTATATTTCTTCTTGACAGTAGGAAGGGGAAATTCAAAACCTCCAAAAGTAATTGTTGAAATTTTTCCAATAGAATTGATACTGTGAACTTGAGGTTGTTTCCTCGAAAAGTGTACCGTATGCTCATTACCATTAACATGAAAAGTGACATTGTCTTTGTTGCAATCAATAACAACCCCTACAGTATTCAAAAAGGGTCTTCCAAGAATAATAGACATACTATCATCCTCGGGAATATCAAGAATAACAAAGTCCGTTAAAATATTAATGTTTGCAACCACAACAGGCACATCCTCACAAATACCGACAGGTATAGCAGTTGATTTATCAGCCATTTGCAAAGATATTTCAGTAGGTGTCAACTTATTCAAATCAAGTCTATGATATAAAGAGAGAGGCATAACACTAACACTAGCTCCAAGGTCACATAAAGCATTTCTAACATAGTTTCTTTTAATGGAGCATGGTATAGTTGGTACTCCTGGATCTCCTAGTTTCTTTGGTATTCCACCCTTAAAAGTATAATTAGCAAGCATGGTGGAAATTCCAGCTTCTGGTATCTTTCTCTTATTAGTAACAACATCCTTCATATACTTAGCATAAGGATTCATTTTAAGCATATCAATCAAACGCATACGCAAGAAGCACTACAGGAATCCAGTATTTTGCCGTCTGCGGACAGCAAACAGGACGGCAAAGACTGGGTCGGAAAACAAGTCCTTTGTCGTCTGCTTTTTATGGCGGACAGCAAAGAGTCCTTTGCCTACAGCGGCGGACGGCAAAGAGGAGGGACGGCAAAATACTGGACGTCCGCTAGCGTTAGTCCTTTAGGCGGCTAACGGCGGCCTTTGCCGTCCTCCAGTTGACGTCAGCAATGCGTCAGCGCCCACTGTGTTTTGCCGTCTGCCACGGCGGACGGCAAAGGGAAAGTCTTTGCCATCAGCTTAGCTTTGTCATTCGCCACGGTAGGAAAATTTGCCAAATGGCCCATCTCTCAGGAAGCACAGGTGGGCGCCACATGCCCCCTTTGCCGTCTGCCACCGACGGCAGAGGGGTCTTTGCCGTCTGCCGCGGACGGCAAAGAGCCTGCACTGCCTCTTTTTCATTCTGTTTTTCTTATATCCAACAATTATCGCAACAAATATATCACTGGACTCTTTCACAATAAATATCCAGCACATATATATCCAACATAATAAATATCTAGCACATATATATCCATCCATACATACATAGTAGGTTGCACATAGTTCCATCGATCCATACATATTACAATATGCAAAGTTTCATCATAGCAATCTAGTTTCATCATAGCAAGTTAATTCCATCATAGCAAGCGAGCAGAATACACGAAGTGCATCAAAGGAAAAAACAAGCAATCCATCATAGCAAGCTGGCTTCCGTGAACTGAATGAAACCTGCAAAATGACAAATAAGAAATTTAGAAAAAGAAGACTAGAAGAAGAATTAGACTAGAAGAAAAAGAATAGAAGAAGAAGAAGACTAGAAGAAGAAGTATATGCCATTTATTAGCTAACTTAGGTGAACTGGATCATTTATGAACTAAATTAGTTGAAATGGATCGTTTATGAGCTAACTTAGGTGAAATGGATCGTTTATTAGCTAACCTAGGTGAAATGGATCGTTTATGAGCTATCTTAGGTGAAATGGATCGTTTATTAGCTAACCTAGGTGAAATGGATCGTTTATGAGCTAACCTAGGTGAAATGGATCATTTATGAGCTAACGTAGGTGAAATGGGTCGTTTATGAGCTAACCTAGGTGAAATAGGTCGTTTATGAGCTAACCTAGGTGAAATGGGTCGTTTATGAGCTAACCTAGGTGAAATGGGTCGTTTATGAGCTAACCTAAGTGAAATCGGTCATTTATGAGCTAACCTAGGTGAAATGGGTCGTTTATGAGCTAACCTAGGTGAAATGGGTCGTTTATGAGCTAACCTAGGTGAAATGGATCATTTTGGAGCTAACTTAGTTGAAATGGGTCGTTTATGAGCTAACTAAGGTGAAATGGATCGTTTTTTAGCTAACTTAGGTGAAATGGGTCATTTTGGAGCTAACCTAGGTGAAATGGGTCATTTTGGAGCGAACCTAGGTGAAATGGGTCATTTTAAAGCTAACGTAGGTAAAATGGATCATTTAGGAGCTAATCTACGTAAAATGGGTCATTTTAGAGCTAACTTGGATAAACTGGATCACTTGTAAGCTAACTAAGGTAAAATGAGTCATTTTAGAGCTAACTTAGGTAAAATGGATCGTTTATGAGCTAACTAAGCTAATTATGCAATTTTTGACATAACTAAGCTAAGTACATATCGTTTTAGAGCTAACTCAGGTAAAATGGATGGTTTATCAGGTTAGTAAGCTTATTAAGTCATTTTTGAGGAAAAGAAGCTAACTCTAGGTCATTATGGTAAGCATATTGGAGGAAAAAAAGATAAGTCTAGGTCTTTATGCATTTGTTAAGCAAAACACTAGAGAAACTTACCGTGATCAGGGAGGTGTAGGAGCGGGCTGGCTCGCGCCGGTAGCTGGAGAAGGATCGTGCGATGCGTTTCTAGAGTTGACACTCAAATGTTAAGACTAGCAAGTAATGTCCATTAAAATTAAAATCACCGTGCTCCCAGGAGCAATCACTGGCATCGGCAGAGCGGTCTGACTGGACTTCTCGCACACAAACTGCACATTTGGTTTTCACAACAGAGTCATACTAGTTAGTAATGAGACTCAAATGTTAAGACTAGCAAGTAATCTGCAGAAGAAACTTACCACAAGGAGCTCGTACATGGCCCTTGCCTGCATGTCATTCCGTGCCCTCTCCTCCTCCAACATCTTTGTCGTCCTCTCCTCCAACTCCCGCTGCCTCTCCACCGCCTCCGCCAGAAGTTTCTCCGTTCTATCTCTCTCACTCTGTATAGTAGCCTGCAACACCACTCACATGACCATTTGTAATCATTGATGGAAGCGCACACAATGTAATGGAGAAAGATAACTAACCTTGAAGGCGAGTTGGACTGGCCGTTCACGAGGCCTTATCTCAGGAGCGGAGCTCGACTAGCGCGCCTTGATCTCCGGGAGAGTGCTAGGACAACAGATAAGTCCATCTCCCATGGATATGGGGCCATGGGACCTCCCGCCACCAGATATCATCAGCAGCTCTGTATCAATGGGACCTTGGCTCGGGTTAAAGTCCTCCCCTTTCCTCTCCTTCCCCTAATCTCTATATTGCACGAGCTTGTCATGGGCGGAGATGTTGGTGAAGTTCTTCGGATCATCGAGGTCAGACGCAGAGAATGCCTTGACTTTCTTGTAAGGGCCAGTGTGGGCCATGGCATACAGGTCGTACACCTCTAGCACCTTATCCGCCTTATTGTAGCGTGCCTGAAAGAGAAACAAAGTAAATTAGTGATTAAAGTTCTAAAGCTAGCATGATGAATGAATTGCATGAATCATGAAGCAAACCACATACCCAGTTCCGCCCGTACTGAAATAAGTTGGAGCTGCCTTGGTGGTGTGGCACACCTTACATTTGGGCACGTTTGTCCTTGGCCTCGTTGTGGGTAGCCCGCCATTCTTTTGAGCACCACGCATTGACCAACACCTCCCAACAATCCATCCGATCCGCACACCATCTCGGAGGGGCCTAAGTTAGCAAATAGAAACTTGAGTGCTACGGCTATGAATTACTAAATGAAGGAAGTAAGTACAAGGCCTTAAGAATTACCTTCATGTACTGCTCCTTACTCAAGAACTTATCGCGGCACTCCTGCTTGGGCTTCTTGATACCACGCCCGGCGTAGTAGTCTCGAACAGCCTGCACCCGGACCTCATGCCGTAAGTTCTGAAGTAGGCGCTTGCACTCCTTGTCGATAACGTCTGCCGCCTCCTCCTCGTATCCCTCCTCACACCTGTAGAATGTCTGCAATCAAATGAGACAATATTGATTAGTACAATTAATAACTAGCTAGTTGAAGACTTTTAATTGTGTAAAGGAGAAATTACCTAGAACTTTCTGATCACCACGTCTGCCCTCGTCTTGCACAAGACACCGTCGATAATCTCACCCGGCGGGGCCGGGGCAGCCAAGTAGTGCTCCCAACTCAATCCAACTTCTGGAAGCCGACCCTCACCAGGCAACGTGACAAACCCCGGGAAGTTTTGCCGAATTAGAACTCCAAGGACGGAGTTGGGCCGGCGGACACTTTCATGGTGGTCCCAACCCCTGCAGCATGACAAGGCCAACGCATTAGTTATTTGAAGAAACGTGAATGCAGAAGGTACAAAAAGATTAAATGCACCTACCTCTCCCCATCAGGGAAAATCAACCACCTCTGCTCGTGGGTCGCCGGCACGGACGGAAGCCGTGTAGCACCACGCTGGTAGACGTTGCCCCCTCCACCTCAATATCAGTCGGCTCCCCGCCATCATCAGCATGGCCACTCGGCTCCCCGCCATCATCAGCATGGACACTCGGCTCCTCAGGCTGACCCGACCAGGTACCCCATCCAGACGTGTGCTCCTCCGGGGTCTCGTGGGCCCAACTCTCGTGGGCCGAAGGCCCGTCGACCAGAGGCTCGTGGGCCAAAGATCCGTGGACCGGAGGCTCGTGGACCGGAGTCTGTGTAGCCTCCAACTAGGACGAGTCCACCCTAGTAGTCACGTGCTCGGGTGAAACAGCTGGGGGTGGCGGCGAGGAAGGCGCCGTAAGAGTCACCCTACCTCCTCTCCCATGACCACGTGCTCCACCTCCTCTCTTCTTCTTACCTCATCCCTTGCTGGGCACCGCGGTCGACGAAGAAGGGCCCAGCGGTGTCACCATACTGTCCAGCAACGCTCGGCGGAGAGGTGCGTGTGGAATGGAAGACCTCGCACCACGTGCCGACGAAGAAGGGGCCTCGGCGCGCTCCCGACCAGCGCCCACCATCTTTCAACACCTGCCATGACAAAGAATAAACGAAATTAGTACAACATAAAAAAAGTACCGACATGAATAATAATATGTATATCACTTAAGTGTATCATCATCAAGTACAACATAAAAAAATTGAATACATGACACTACTAATAATCGCGATCAGTATCATCAATAAATGCATAATCATCATCATCATCACTATAATCAATGATGGGCTCATAGGGTTCATTGGCATCAACATGTGCAAGGCCACCTTGATGTAATCGGTCAAGCATTGACAAGTCATCCGCAGTAGTAACCTCTTCTTGTTTCGGCTCTTCTTGTTCCTCCTCTGGGGTGATGTCGGATTCACTGTCGTTGTCTACTTCAATGTTTTGGGGTGAAGTATAGCGGTTCTTGAAACGCTTTTTGGAAAGACGTGTCTCTTGGAAGAATTCTCCTTCATATGTGTCTGGGTTAATGTGAGGTTCATAATCCTCTTCCTTTGGGGGAGAAAGTCTAGCACGTGGCGGCACTTCATAAACGACATCCCACCCTTTCATATTTGGATTAGTTTGGTAGGCCCACGGTAGATAAAATACTTGGGTCACCTGTTGAGCCGTAATATAGACATCAGGAACATCTAAATGGGTGCTTTGGTTGATTTCAACTAGCCCTATATGTTCATGAGTCCTTCTAGTCTCTTTCGGCTGAAACCAATAACATTTGAAGACTAAGACATTCGGTGGGTTTTCACCATAGAACAGAAGTTCATAAATTGCTTCAACTCTCCCATAATACTCGGTACCTCCTTCGCCGATAGCAGATACACAACAATTTGTAGACTTTCGGTCGGCCATAGATAGCTCTTTGCCATAGGTACGAAAGCGATACCCGTTGATGTCGTACTTGTCAAATGAACGGACCTTATAGTCAAAACCATTAGCGACTTGTCTCAATTCGGCGTCCATAGACTCTGAATTAGCCTACAAGTTTAATATGAAAGGATTGTTGCATTACGCACAAATTAGTGAATGAAATGAAATTGTATAATAGAAATTACCATTTGTTTGAACCAAGAGGTGAAACCGGGATAGCCGCCTCCTTGCTTTGCGAGAAGCTCATACTCTTCGACGGAATCCTTTTGGATCTCCGCTCCATACGAGAATATGGCGACGTATCGACTGTATGACATATCCAGGAATAAGAGCAGTTCAAAGGAAATAGAAGTTGCGAAACAATGTACCGAGAACTTAGTCGATGTACGGCCGCACTTCTATCAGGTTGTTAAAGATATACAACGAAATGGTCCGCCATTCTTCGTTATCCAAAGATACTGGATGTGAAACATTAGCTGGTGCGAGATTCCCTTTGAATAGGCTGAGGTTGGATCCACCGTTTTTAGGGTCGTCAGCATTGTACCGAGGCTTCAGATTATGCAAATGACGATTTTTGGCTTCGTAGTGTGCTGTTACGAAGTTTGCCGCCTCCTCTGTGATGAATGCCTTAGCCATCGATGCTTCAATTCTACGTTTATTTTTACATTTTTCTTGAAGCGTCTTCTGCAACCTCTCAGTTGGGTAGCACCAACGATTTTGCACGGGCCCCCCAATCTTGCCTCGGTAAGGAGATGCAAAATCAAATGCTGCATTGGATTAAAGAAGCCCTGTGGAAAGATCTTCTCTAACTTATAGATCAACTCCGGCGCCAACTCTTCCATTTCTTCTAGCACGCCAGGCGAGAGTTCTTTCACACAAAGAACACGGAAGAAATAGCTGAGTTCTGCCAGTACTAGTCATTCATCCTCAGGGATGAAGCCATGCAACATCACCGGCATTACCCGCTCAATCCATATGTGCCAATCATGACTCTTGAGACCAAATATCTTCAATTTATCAAGATTCGCTCCCCTCTTTAGATTCGCTGCATACCCATCGGGGAACATCAACTGCTGTTGCACCCACAAGATAATTTCCCTCATAGCTGGCCTTCCAAGATTGAACCATGCCTTTGGCTTCGTCCAGTTCTGCATTCCTTTCGGTTCTTTCATGTTTTGTAACGGCCTATCACATAGCGCCTCCAGATCGACTCTAGCCTTAGTATTATCCTTTGACTTCCCATCTATGCCGAACAATGTACCAAAAAGTGCCTCAGCGATATTCTTCTCAGTGTGCATCACGTCGATGTTGTGTGGGCAAAGGAGGTCTTTGAAGTAAGGCAGATCCCATAAGCATGTTTTGTGAGTCCACGCGTGCTTAGTATTATACCCCTTGAAGTACCCCGGACGATGTGGATCTGGCTCGAGAGCGTTTAACTGATCCAGGGTCTGTTGGCCTGTCAATGCACGTGGTGCAGAGTTTTTGACAACTCTACCTCTGATGAAGTTCTTCTTCTCTTTCCTGAACTTATGGCGAGGATCCAGGAACTGTCTATGCATGTCGAAGAAAGAAAACTTGCGACCGGTCTGAAGCCAACGAAACTCAAGAGCTCCCTTGCATGTGGGGCACGGGAACCTTCCATGCACACACCAACCAACGAATAGCGCATATGCCGGCAAGTGATGTGTCGAGTACATGTACCAGACACACATTATGAAGTTCCGTTTGCTAAAGGCGTCGTATGTCTTGAACCCATTATCCCAGGCTTCTTGCAATTCGTCCTTAAGCGGCTGCATGTACACATTCATATTTTTTCCTGGATAGTTGGGTCCTGGAATTATCAACGTCAAGAAAATGTTCTTTCTTTGCATAATCTGTCCGGGGGGGAGATTGAGTGGAAAGACAAATATGGGCCAACAACTGTATTGGGCTGCCGTCATAACAAACACACTGAACCCATCCGTGCTGATGCCGACTCGAGGATGCCTCGGATCTGCCGCTTTGTCAGCATGTAATTCATCAAACTTTTTCCACGCAACACCATCCGATGTGTGTACCATCATCAGATTCCCATCTTCATCTAGTTCGGTTCTTTTGCCTGTTTTGTGCCATGTCATCTGTCTAGCCGTCTCTTCGACCATGAAAAGACGTTGAAGTCTTGGTACGATTGGCATATACCGAAGCACACTAACGGGGATTTTGGTCTGTGTCTTCTCACCCATACCGTTGTCTACCACAATATACCTGGAAGACTTGCAAATGGGACAACAGTTCAAGTCCGCATAGTCAAGCCTAAATAAGGCACATCCTTTCTCACAGGCATGTATCTTCTCATAGGGCATCTTCAGCGCATGGAGGATTTTGTCCGACTAGTACAGGTTTGCAGGCATTACATGGCCTTTGGGTAGAAAGCGTCCAAATACTGTCATAATTGCGTCATAGCATTCTCTGCCCAAGTTGAACTGAGCCTTCATAGCCATTACTTGTGAGATGGCATCCAACTGACAAAGCTCAGTGTGCTCGTGGAGCGGACGTTTTGAAGACTCCAACATTTCATTGAAGGCCTTTGCAGATTCCTCCATCTCCTCGTCCGAATCCCGAGCATCATCATAGTCTTGCACCATGTTTTCAATCCCGGTACCATGTTCGTCGGTGCGACGACGATCCACCTCAGCTCGATCACGTTGGGCAAACTCACCATGAAATGTCCACACCGTATAATCGGGCGTAAAACCACTCTTCTGCAGGTGTTTGCGCATTTCAGCCTCTGTCCTCTTTTCCCCATTGCCGCACCGAAAACAGGGGCACCAGATTTTCCTCTGGCCATTTGCAAATGCGGCTTGCACAAACCCCTTGGTTTTTGTGAACCATTCAGCGCTCCATTTGTTTTGACCAGTGTGACCAGTATACATCCACGCACGATCACTCATCTTGACTTTCAGAGCTACTGGACACACAACAATTATATATGTAATTCACCATGTATATATTCATCAGTTGATCTACTTTGTCAATTTTATTACGTCCATGCAACCTACACTCTAATAGGTAATGATAGGTCCTAATCCCACCCGTTTATGTGTAGATTGGGTTCATTTTCCCATGCTATGCTCCGGATCCGACGCAAAATTACGGAAGCACCTCCCCGCTGTTTTCCTGATACGCGTCTCTGCAATAAATAGAGAGGATGTGTATCCGGAGAACAACAGGGGAGGCACTGACGTAATTTATACGTCGGATCCGGAGCAAAGCATATGGGAAAATGAACCCAATCTACACATACTCGGGATGTCCATGGATAGTGTTGGACAATTCGAAAGAATCAAGGTTATAAATATGCAAATGCATGCATATTTATAACTATGACGCTTTCGAACGGGAGACACATATTGGTTACACATACTGATGATTCAAGACACATATATAGCTAGCTATCAAGTTTCATCGGAATAGATCAAATAATTAATTGGGGAGGAGGACATGTCATTTGTGCTCACCCACGAACGAAAGGGCAGAGCTCGTCAAACACACGGCGAGGTCGTCGAACACCAAACCTCGCAGCGATGAAACAACTGCACATTTAAAACTACCCGATCAACACAATTATATATGATGTTTTTCATAACAAAATCGAAAAATATATGACCTAACTAATAATTCACAAATATATGACCCCGTCGGCCTCTGGAAGGCCAAAGAACACCTTTTCGGGAGGTGTCAGGGGTCGGGGTGTCGTGTCGGTGTCGGGGTGCCGTGTCGGGGTCGGGGTGCTGTTTCGGGGTCCGGGTGTCGTGTCGGTGTCGGGGTGCCGTGTCAGGGTCGGGGTGCTGTTTCGGGGTCGGGGGTCGGGGTGTCGTGTCGGGGTCGGGGTGTAGGGGTCAGGGGGTCAGGGGGTCGGTTGTCGGGGTCGGGGTGTCGGGTCAGGCTCGGGGTGTCGGGTCAGGCTCGGGGTCGGGGTGTTAGGTCAGGCTCGGGGTCGGGGTCGGGGTCGGGGTCTCGGGGTCGGGGTGTCGGTTCGGGGTGCCGGGTCGGGGTCGGGGTGCCGTGTCGGTGTCGGGATCGGGGTGTCGGGTCAGGCTCGGGGTCGGGGTGTCGGGGTCGGGGTCGGCGTGTCGGGGTCGGGGTCTCGGGGTCGGGGTGTCGTGTCGGGGTGCCGGGTCGGGGTCGGGGTGCCGTGTCGGGTCCGGGTTATTTTCCTCTTTTTTCCTTTTCTTCTTCTTCCTCTTCTTCCTTTTCTTCCTTTTCTTCCTTTTTTTCCTTCTTCTTTTTCTTCCTCCTCCTTTCCTTTTCCTCTTCTTCTTCTCCTCCTCTCCTCTTTTATCTTCTTCTTCTTCCTCTTCTTCTTTTTTCTTCTCCTCCTCCTCTTCTTCTTCTTCCTTTCCCTTTTCTTCTTCTTCTTCTCCTCCTCTCCTCTTTTTTTCTTCTTCTTCTTTCCTAAAACTAAACTAAACCTAAACCTAAAACTAAAACTAAACCTAAATCTAAAACTAAAACTAAAACTAAATCTAAACTAAACATAAACCTAAAACAAAAAAACAGAAAAAAGGAAAAAACTAAATCTAAACCTAAAACTAAACTAAACCTAAAACTAAAACTAAACCTAAAACTAAAACTAAAACTAAATCTAAACTAAACATAAACCTAAAACTAAAAAACAGAAAAAAGGGAAAAAAAGAGGAGGTTGAGCTCACCTGGGGCAGGGACGGTGGAGGAGGTGGCCGATGGAGGAGGGGGCGGGGCAGCCTGGGGTGGCGGCGTCGGGCGGCAGTGGCGACGGGGCCGGGCCCGGGGCGATGGGCGCGGGCGGGGGGGCCGGGCGCGGGCGCCGAGACGGGGGCGCGGGGGGGGGGCGGTGGGGCGCCGGTGGTGGGGGACGGCGCCGGGCGGCAGTGGCGACGGGGCCGGGCGGCCGGGGCGGTGGGGCGGGGGGCCGGGGGGCGCGGGCGCCGAGACGGCAGGGCGGCGGGGGCGACGGGGCCGCGGTGGCACCGGGGCGGGGGGGCGGTGGGGCGGCGGGGTGGTGGGGCGACGGGGCGGCGACGAGTGGTGGGGGCGGCGACGCGCGTGTGAAGAGGGAGAGAAACAGAGAGAGAGGGGCGGGATGGGGCGCGGCCGTTAGATATGTTAATTCTTTGTCGTCCGCTTTTTTGCTCTTTGCCGTCTGCTAGCAGACGGCAAAGAGGGGGCCGTTAAGTTTTTTAAGCAGCTCGTCAGTGGGGCCCCCTCTTTGCCGTCTGCTAGCGGATGACAAAGAACTGGCTGATGGCAAAGAAGGTCTTTGCCATCAGCTAGTTCTTTGCCGTCTGCTTTTGGGTAGCTGATGGCAAAGAAGGTCTAATCATTTCAGCAAAGCGCTCAAAATCCTCATCATCCTTTTTCTTGGATGGTTTAGGAGGAAAGGGCATGGGTTTCTGAACTCATGGTTCTCTTTCTTTACCGTGCTTCCTAGCAACAAAGTCTCTTTTATCATAACGTTGATTCTTTGATTGTGGGTTATCAAGATCAACAACAGGTTCAATCTCTACATCATTATCATTGCTAGGTTAACCATTAACATGAACATCATCATTAACATTATCACTAGGTTCATGTTCATTACCAGATTGTGTCTCAGCATCAGAAATAGAAATATCATCGGGATTCTCAGGTGTGTCAACAACAGGTTCACTAGAAGCAGGCAAAGTCCTATCATTTTTCTTTTTCTTCCTCTTAGAAGGACTAGGTGCATCTACATTAGTTGTTTGAGAATCTTGCTCAATTCTCGTAGGATGGCCCTCAGGATACAAAGGTTCCTGAGTCATTTTGCCTCCTCTAGTCATAACTCTAACAACATTATCATTCTTATTATTATTTAATTCATTGAGCAAATCATTCTGAGCTTTAAGTATTTGTTCTACTTGAGTGGTAACCATAGAAGCATGTTTACTAATGAGTTTAAGTTCACCTTTAACTCTAGACATATAATCACTCAAGTGTTCAATCATGTAAGCATTGCGTTTCAATTGTCTACCAACGTAAGCATTGAAGTTTTCTTGTTTAACCATAAAGTCATCAAACTCATCTAAGCACTGACTAGCAAACTTAGTAGACGGGATTCCAGATTTATCATATCTATAGAGAGAATTTACCTTTACTACCTATGTCGGGTTATCAAGACCATGTATTTCTTCAATAGGCGGCAAATTAAGACCATGTATTTCTTCAATAGGTGGTAAATTCTTAACATCTTCAGCTTTAATACCTTTTTCTTTCATAGATTTCTTTGCCTCTTGCATATCTACAGGACTGAGAAATAGAATACCCATTTTCTTCGGAGTTGGCTAAGGACTTAGTTCACGAAGTGTCCAATTATTTTCATTAGTCAACATATTATTCAATAGCAATTCAGCTTGATCAACTATTCTTTCCATGAAAACACAACCAACACAACTATCCAGGTAAACTCTGGAAGCATCGGTTAGTCCATTATAAAAGATATCAAGTATTTCATATTTCTTAAGAGGATGATCACGCAAAGCATTAAGTAATCGGAGAAGCCTCCCCCAAGCTTCTGGGAGACTCTCGTCTTCAATTTGCACAAAATTATATATTTCCCTTAAAGCAGCTTGTTTCTTATGAGCGCGGAAATATTCAGCAGAAAAGTAATAAATCATATCCTGGGGACTACGCACACAACCAGGATCAAGAGAATAAAACCATGTTTTAGCATCACCCTTTAATGAGAACGGAAATAATTTAAGGATAAAGTAATAGCGAGTTTTCTCATCATTAGTGATCAGGGTGGCTATATCATTTAATTTAGTAAGATGTGCCACAACAGTTTCAGATTCATAGCCATAGAAAGGATCAGATTCAACCAAAGTAATTAACTTAGGATCGACAGAGAAATCATAATACTTATCAGTAATAAAGATAGGTGAAGTAGCAAAAGTAGGGTCATATTTCATTCTAGCATTCAGAGATTTTTCTTTCAGCTTAGCTAATAATTTCTTAAGATCACTCCTATCATTGCAAGCAAGAAAGTCTCTAGGAGTTTCTTCATCCATAACATAACCCTCAGGCACAACAGGCAATTCATATCTAGGGGGAGAGTCTTCATCATCACATTCATCAATATTATCAGTTTCAATAATATCATTCTCTCTAGCCCTAGCAAGTTGTTCATCAAGAAATTCACCTAGTGGCACAGAAGTATCAAGCATAAAAGTAGTTTCATCATAAATATCACGCACAACAGAAGTGGCATCATCAATAACATGCGACCTATCAGAATCAATAGCAGCAGTAGGTGTCGCAAGTTTACTCATAATAGAAGGTGAATGAAGTGCTTCATAGTGATCAGCAGATATAAATCCCAAGTGGCTCGAAGAATAGAGCTATGCTCCCCAGCAACGGCGCCAAAAAATAGTCTTGATAACCCACAAGTACAGGGGATCGCAATAGTTTTCGAGGGTAGAGCATTCAACCCAAATTTATTGATTCGACAAAAGGGAAGCCAAAGAATATTCTCAAGTATTAGCAGCTGAGTTGACAATTCAACCACACCTGGATAACTTAATATCTGCAGCAAAGTATTTAGTAGCAAAGTAATATGATAGTAATGGTAACAGTGGAAAAAGTAGACAGTAGCAGTTTTAGTTTTATAGTGATTGTAACAGTAGCAACGGAAAAGTAACTAAGCGAAGAACAATATGTGAAAAGCTCGTAGGCATTGGATCGGTCATGGAGAATTATTTTGGATCCGATTCCTCATGTAAAAGTTATAACCTAGGGTGACACAGAACTAGCTCCAGTTCATCAATGTAATGTAGGCATGTATTCCGAATATAGTCATACGTGCTTATGGAAAAGAACTTGCATGACATCTTTTGTCCTACCCTCCCGTGGCAACGGGGTCCTATTGGAAACTAAGGGATATTAAGGCCTCCTTTTAATAGAGTACCGGAACAAAGCATTAGCACTTAGTGAATACATGAACTCCTCAAACTACGGTCATCACCGGTAAGTACCACGTTATTGTCACTTCAGGGTTAACAGATCATAACACATAATAGGTGACTATAGACTTGCAAGATATGATCAAGAACTCACATATATTCATGAAAACATAATAGATTCAGATCTGAAATCATGGCACTCGGGCCCTAGTGATAAGCATTAAGCATAGCAAAGTCATAGCAATATCAATCTCAGAACATAGTGGATACTAGGGATCAACCCCTAACAAAACTAACTCGATTACATGCTAAATCACATCCAACCCATCACCGTCCAGCAAGCCTACGATGGAATTACTCACGCACGGCGGTGATCATCATGAAATTGGTGATGGAGGAAGGTTGATAATGACGATGGCGACGGATTCCCCTCTCTGGAGCCCCGAACAGACTCTAGATTAGCACTCCCGAGAGAGTTTAGGGCTTGGCGGAGGCTCCGTATCATAAAACGCGATGTATCCTTCTCCCTGATTTTTTTCCTCCCCGAACACGAATATATGGAGTTGGAGTTGAGATTGGTGGAGCACCAGGGGGCCCACGAGGCAGGGGGGCACGCCCAGGGGGGGTAGGCGCGCCCCCACCCTCGTGGACAGGGCGTGGCCCCCCTGGCCTTGATTCTTTCGCCAGAATTTTTTATATATTCCAAAAATAATCTCCGTTGATTTTCAGGTCATTCCGAGAACTTTTATTTCTGCACAAAAATAACACCATGGCAATTCTGCTAAAAATAGCGTCAGTCCAGGTTAGAGCATCTCCTGCCGTGCCCCCAACAAGGCCCCCCAGGCGACTTTTCGGCCGCCGGCGCCAAAAAATCGGCCCAGTCGCCCCCCAAGGGCCCAATTTTCGCCGGCTCGGGCCGAAATTGGCGCCGGCGGACCCAACCCGAACCCGACGCGCTGGGGGCGCTCAGGGGCGCCGGGCGAATCGTTTTTGGCGCGAAAGAGCCGCGGGCCCTCCTTGCCAGCGACTTGTCTCGCTTCTCGCCACTTCGTCGTCCTCATGGCCTCGTTTCCCGCGGCGAATCAATGCCAAAGCTGTCGCACCGGTCAGCCTCCGCCATTGATGCCTCACGGGCGGCGCAATGAAGGCGTGACGATGTGCGTCCCGTGCATGCCACGTGTAGACGATGCCGCCACGCTTGCTCGCTGCCTCCGCCTATATAAGCCGACCCCAGCACGCCGGTGGCACGCACAGAGCCTCCACTGCCGACGCACCCTATCTCCCCTTCCTCCCTCTCCCCTCGCCGTCCCAGTTCATAGAAATGGCCGAACGATTCCCATGCGACGGCGCGGCGGCGAACGGCATCGGCCGCCGCCACCTTCACGAAAACGAAGGTCGGCTCCTCTACGAGGCCGAGTACCCAGTCCCGCCGGACATGCGGGTGCCCGGGGCATGGAGAATCAGCGCCGGCGGGATCTCGGTGCCACCACCGCCCATCGGGGTGGCGCATCGTGCGGAGATCGCGCGTATTCGTGCCTCTCTGCCGCGGGCGGCGAGGGAGGGGCCGCCCTACGTCCCTGACAGCCCGCTCTGGGAGCCCTACTTCCACCGCCGTCACGCCGAGAAGCTCGAGGCCACCAACGGCATCGTGCCCTCTGGCAGGCTCAACTTCGAGGGGCGGCGCCGATGGTGCGGTGTGCCCGGCCGCACGCTGGAGGCCGTCCTCGAGTACATCAAGGGCGGCAACACGCCGAGGCTGGAGTACCCCTCCCCGCCGTCCTTCTCTCACCGCCGTGGGAGCTCGTAGACGCCGAGGCGCATGGACCCCGGGGCGTCATCCTCCTCGTCCGGTCGGTCGACCAGCTCTCCCTGCCTCCGCCCCGTCAAGCCGAAGCCCCAGGACGACACGCCTGTCAGCCGGCGCACCCGCAGCTCCGGTGTCCGCGTCGCCGACTCCGCCCCCACCTCGGGCCGCCTCGTCCTCGTCGCGCCCAAACCGGAGCCCAGCCTCCCCCCGGAGTATGAGGAGATAGCCCGGCGTGGCTTCTTCGACGCGGACACCCTGCGGTCGGCGCGCGGCGACTACCTCCGGACGGAGATGACCCGGCAGACCGGGGCCCTGGAGGAGATCGCCGCCCGCAAGCGTGGGCGCGAGGACGAGCACGGCGTCGTGATCCTCGACAGCGACGACGACAGGGATGCCGCCGGACCATCCAACCCGCCGCGCCAACCGGGGGAGGGTTGCAACAGGGACGTCGGCCATGACGGAGGCGGCGACCACGACGACGACGACGGCGGCGGCGACTACACGCGATTCTACAGCCTCCTCGGCATGTAGAACTACAAGGTCTGCGGCCGGCAAGGAGCGGCGAGGCGAGCGAGACGGCAGGCGGGCCTAGTACTGTGTTTTTTTGTAAAATACTTTAAATATGTATGAGCGGGCGTGTTTGTGTCGTGTTTGGTCGAATTTGGATTGAACTCGCCGTGTTTGCGCCGTTCAAAAAAATCCCGTGGGCGCTGCGACTGGGTGGCATCACGCCCCCAGCGCGCGTTTTGCGCCGGTGCGCCCCCAGGGGCAATTTTTAGCGCCTCCTGGGGGGGCCAACGACTGGAGATGCTCTTAGTTCCATTCAAATCATGCAAGTTAGAGTCCAAAACAAGGGTAAAAGTGTTTGGAAAAGTAGATACATTGGAGACGTATCACATCCCCTTACGGAATAGCGCATAAACAAGCTAGGGTTTAAGCTTTTGTCACTCTAGCAACCCATCATCTAATTACTACTCCATAATGCCTTCCGTAGGCCCAAATATGGTGAAGTGTTATGTAGTCAACGTTCACACGACACCACTACCGGAAACAACAACATACATATCATCAAAATATCGAACGAATACCACATTCGCATGGTTACTTATCACAAGACTTCTCCTATATCCTCAAGAACAAAAGTTACTACTCACAAATCATATTCATGTCCAAGATCAGAGGGTTATTGAATAGTATTAAGGATATGAACATATAATCTTTCACTAAATAAACCGTCTAGCACTAACTACAAGATGTAATCAACACTACAAGTCACCCACATGTATCAATCTGTGGTTTTGAGACAAAGATTGAATACAAGATATCAAAAAGGGTTTGAGATGAGATTGTACTGGTGAAGATGTTAATGAAGATTAGTCCTCCCACGATGAGAGAGTTGTTGGTGATGTCGATGGCTTCGATTTCCCCTCCCGGAGGTAAAGTATCACCGGCGAAATCACTCCGCCGGAGAGCAAAAGTGCTTCTGCCCAGGTTACGCCTCGAGACGGCGCGCTTCGTCCCAAAAGTCATCTCCTTATTTTTTTTCTAGGGCAAATGAATTCTTATAGCAGAAGACGAGCCTCAAAGGATGGCCAGGGGCCCCACTCACTACCAGTGCACGCCTGGGTGCCTCGTGGGCACCTGGTGGCCCCCTCTGGTATTTCTTTTCTCCAGTATCTTTCATATATTCCAAAATAATTCTCCGTGAAATTTCAGCTCATTTAGAGTTGTGCAGAACAGGTATATCTGATGTAGCTTTTTGAGGTCCAGAATTTCAGATGCCGGCAATCTCCCTCTTCATATAAATCTTGCAAATTAAGAGAGAAAATTCATTAGAATTGTACCACAAAGTATTATATTGATA
>NC_053022.1:9723112-9736442 GCF_003073215.2 Triticum urartu | reverse complement strand
GGCACTTGTTTGCCGTTCTTCTTGAAGTTCCCCTTCTCCCCTTTGCCCTTTCTCTTGAAACTAGTGGTCTTGTCAACCAACAACACTTCATGTTTTTCTTGATTTCTACCTTCGCCAATTTTTGAATCGCGAAGAGCTTGGGAATTGTTTTCGTCATCCCTTGCATATTATAGTTCATCACTAAGTTCTACTAACTTGGTGATGGTGACTAGAGAATTCTGTCAATCACTATTTTATCTGGAAATTAACTCCCACTTGATTCAAGCGATTGTAGTACCCAGACAATCTGAGCACATGCTCACTGCTTGAGCTATTCTCCTCCACTCTTCTTAGCTATAGAACTTGGTGGAGACTTCATATATCTCAACTCGGGTATTTGCTTGAAATATTAATTTCAACTCCTGGAACATCTCATATGGTCCATGACGTTCAAAACGTCTTTGAAGTCCCGATTCTAAGCTGTTAAAGCATGGTGCACTAAACTATCAAGTAGTCATCATATTGAGCTAGCCAAACGTTCATAACGTCTGCATCTGCTCCTGCAATAGGCCAGTCACCTAGCGGTGCATCAAGGACATAATTCTTCTGTGCAGCAATGAGGATAAATCTCAGATCATGGACCCAGTCTGCATCATTGCTATTATCATCTTTCAACTTAGTTTTCTCTAGGAACACATATAAAACATAGGGAAGCAATAACGCGAGCTATTGATCTACAACATAGATATGCAAATACTATCAGGACTAAGTTCATGATAAATTAAAGTTCAATTAATCATATTACTTAAGAACTCCCACTTAGAAAGACATCCCTCTAATCTTCTAAGTGATCACGTGATCCAAATCAACTAAACCATAACCGATCATCACGTGAAATGGAGTAGTTTTCAATGGTGAACATCACTATGTTGATCATATCTACTATATGATTCACGCTCGACCTTTCGGTCTCAGTGTTCCGAGGCCATATCTGCATATGCTAGGCAAGTTTAACCTGAGTATTCTGCGTGTGCAAAACTGGCTTGCACCCGTTGTAGATGGACATAGAGCTTATCACACCCGATCATCACGTGGTGTCTGGGCACGACGAACTTTGGCAACGGTGCATACTCAGGGAGAACACTTTTATCTTGAAATTTAGTGAGAGATCATCTTATAATGCTACCGTCAATCAAAGCAAGATAAGATGCATAAAAGATAAACATCACATGCAATCAAAATATGTGACATGATATGGCCATCATCATCTTGTGCCTTTGATCTCCATCTCCAAAGCATCGTCATGATTTCCATCGTCACCGGCATGACACCATGATCTCCATCATCTTGATCTATATCAATGTGTCGTCACATGGTGTCTCGCCAACTATTGCTCTTGCAACTATTGCTATCGCATAGCGATAAAGTAAAGCAATTATTTGGCGCTTGCATCTTATGCAATAAAGAGACAACCATAAGGCTTCTGCCAGTTGCCGATAACTTCAACAAAACATGATCATCTTATACAACAACTTATATCTCATCACGTCTTGACCATATCACATCACAACATGCCCTGCAAAAACAAGTTAGACGTCCTCTACTTTGTTGTTGCAAGTTTTATGTGGCTGCTACGGGCTGAGCAAGAACCATTCTTACCTACGCATCAAAACCACAACGATAGTTTGTCAAGTTGGTGCTGTTTTAACCTTCGTAAGGACCGGGCGTAGCCACACTCGGTTCAACTAAAGTTGGAGAAACTGACACCCGCTAGTCACCTGTGTGCATAGCACGGCGGTAAAACCAGTCTCGCGTAAGCGTACGCGTAATGTCGGTCCGGGCCGCTTCATCCAACAATACCGCCGAACCAAAGTGTGACATGCTGGTAAGCAGTATGACTTATATCGCCCACAACTCACTTGTGTTCTACTCGTGCATATGACATCTACACATAAAACCTGGCTCCGATGCCATTGTTGGGGAACGTAGTAATTTCAAAAATTTCCTACGCACACGCAAGAGCATGGTGATGCATAGCAACGAGAGGGGAGAGTATTGTCCACGTACCCTCGTACACCGAAAGCGGAAGCGTTAGCACAACGCGGTTGATGTAGTCGTACGTCTTCACGATCCGACCGATCAAGTACCGAACGCACGACACCTCCGAGTTCTGCACACGTTCAACTCGATGACGTCCCTCGAACTCCGATCCAGCCGAGTGTTGAGGGAGAGTTTCGTCAGCACGACGGCGTGGTGACGATGATGATGTTCTACCGACGCAGGGCTTCGCCTAAGCACTGCTACGATATGATCAAGGTGGATTATGGTGGAGGGGGGCACCGCACACGGCTAAGAGATCAAGAGATCAATTCTTGTGTCTTTGGGGTGCCCCCTGCCCCCATATATAAAGGAGTGGAGGAGGGGGAGGGTCGGCCTCTCTATGGCGCGCCCTAGGGGAGTCCTACTCCCACCGGGAGTAGGATTCCCCCTTTCCTAGTAGAACTAGGAGCCCTTCCAAGTAGTAGGATTAGGAGGGAAGGAAATGGAAGGGAAAAGGAGAAGGAAGGAAGGGGGCGCCCCCCTCCCTAGTCCAATTCGGACCAGCCCATGGGGAGGGGTGCGGCCACCCTTTGAGGCCTTTCTCTCCCTTTCCCGTATGGCCCATTAAGGCCTAATACGAATTTCCGTAACTCCCAGGTACTCCCGAAAATACCCGAATCACTCGGAACATTTCCGATGTCCGAATATAGTCGTCCAATATATCGATCTTTACGTCTCAACCATTTAGAGACTCCTCGTCATGTCCCCGATCTCATCCGGGACTCCGAACTCCTTCGGTGTATCAAAACACATAAACTCATAATATAACCGTCATCGAACTTTAAGCGTGCGGACCCTACAGGTTCGTGAACTATGTAGACATGACCGAGACACGTCTCCGGTCAATAACCAATAGCGGAACCTGGATGCTCATATTGGCTCCTACATATTCTACGAAGATCTTTATCGATCAAACCGCATAACAACATACGTTGTTCCCTTTGTCATCGGTATGTTACTTGCCCGGGATTCGATCGTCGGTATCTCAATACCTAGTTCAATCTCGTTACCGGCAAGTCTCTTTACTCGTTCTGTAACACATCATCCCGCAACTAGCTCATTAGTTGCAATGCTTGCAAGGCTTATAGTGATGTGCATTACCGAGTGGGCCCAGAGATACCTCTCCGACAATCGGAGTGACAAATCCTAATCTCGAAATACGCCAACCCAACAAGTACCTTCGGAGACACCTGTAGAGCACCTTTATAATCACCCAGTTACGTTGTGACGTTTGGTAGCACACAAAGTGTTCCTCCGGTAAACGGGAGTTGCATAATCTCATAGTCATAGGAACATGTATAAGTCATGAAGAAAGCAATAGCAACAAACTAAACGATCAAGTGCTAAGCTAACGGAATGGGTCAAGTCAATCACATCATTCTCCTAATGATGTGATCCTTAATCAAATGACAACTCTTTGTCTATGGCTAGGAAATATAACCATCTTTGATGAACGAGGTAGTCAATTAGAGGCATACTAGTGACACTCTGTTTGTCTATGTATTCACACATGTATCATGTTTCCGGTTAATACAATTCTAGCATGAATAATAAACATTTATCATGATATAAGGAAATAAATAATAACTTTATTATTGCCTCTAGGGCATATTTCCTTCATGAAGATGGTCTCTCTCTCAAGCAACCCTGCAACCAAATAACAAAGAGTCACTTGTGTCCCCAACACATCCAATACAGTGGTAAATTGTATAGGTGCACTAGTTCGGCGAAGAGATGGTGATACAAGTGGTATATGGATGGTAGATAAAGGTTTTTGTATTCTAAAAAAATAAGAACAGAACGGTAACTAATGATAAAAGTGAGCACAAACGGTATTGCAATGCGTTGAAACAAGGCCTAGGGTTAATACTTTCACTAGCGCAAGTTCCCTCAACAATAATAATATAACTGAATCACATAACTATCCCTCAACATGCAACAAAGAGTCACTCCAAAGTCACTAATAGCGGAGAACAAACAAAGAGATTATGGTAGGGTACGAAACCACCTCAAAGTTATTCTTTCCAATCAATCCGCTGGGCTATTCCTATAAGTGTCACAAACAACCCTAGAGTTCGTACTAGAATAACACCTTAAGAACAAATCAACCAAAACCCTAATGTCACCTAGATACTCCAATGTCACCTCAAGTATCCGTGGGTATGATTATACGATATGCATCACACAATCTCAGATTCATCTATTCAACCAACACATAGAACCTCAAAGAGTGCCCCAAAGATTCTACCGGAGAGTCAAGACGAAAACGTGTGCCAACCCCTATGTATAGGTTCATGGGCGGAACCCGCAAGTTGATCACCAAAACATACATCAAGTGTATCACATGATATTCCATTGTCACCACAGATAAGCACGTGCAAGACATACATCAAGTGTTCTCAAATCCTTAAAGACTCAATCCGATAAGACAACTTCAAAGGGAAAAATCAATTCATCACAAGAGAGTAGAGGGGGAGAAACATCATAAGATCCAACTATAATAGCAAAGCTTGCGATACATCAAGATCGTACCACCTCAAGAACACGAGAGAGAGAGATCAAACACATAGCTACTGGTACATACCCTCAGCCCCGAGGGATAACTACTCCCTCCTCGTCATGGAGAGCACCGGGATGATGAAGATGGCCACCGGAGAGGGATTCCCCCTCCGGCAGGGTGCCAGAACGGGTCTAGATTGGTTTTCGGTGGCTACGGAGGCTTCTGGCGGCGGAACTCCTGATCTATTGTGCTCCCCGATAGTTTTAGGGTATATGGATATATATAGGCAGAAGAAATACATCAGGGGAGCCACGAGGGGTCCACGAGGGTGGAGGGCGCGCCCCCTACCTCGTGGCTCCCTTGTTTCTTTCCTGACGTGCACTCCAAGTCTATCGGGTAGCTTTCCTTCCAAAAATAACTTCTCCAGAAGGTTTCATGTCGTTTCGACTCCGTTTGATATTCCTTTTCTTCGAAACACCGAAACAAGGGAAAAATAGAAATTGGCACTGGGCTCTGGGTTAATAGGTTAGTCCCAAAAATCATATAAAATAGCATATAAAACATCCAAGGTTGATAATATAATAGCATGGGACAATAAAAAATGATAGATACGTTGGAGACGTATCAGCATCCCTAAGCTTAATTCCTGCTCGTCCTCGAGTAGGTAAATGACAAAAACAGAATTTTTGATGTGGAATGCTACCTAACATATTTATCCATGTAATCTTCTTTATTGTGGCAAGAATATTCAGATCCATAAGATTCAAGACAAAAGTTTAATATTGACATAAAAACAATAATACTTCAAGCATACTAACTAAGCAATCATGTCTTCTCAAAATAACATGGCCAAAGAAAGCTATCCCTACAAAATCATATAGTTTGGCTATGCTCTATCTTCACACACAAAATATTTAAATCATTCACAACCCCAATGATAAGCCAAGCAATTGTTTCATACTTTTGATGTTCTCAAACTTTTTCAATCTTCACGCAATACATGAGCGTGAGCCATGGATATAGCACTATATGTGGAATAGAATGGTGGTTGTGGAGAAGACAAAAAGGGAGAAGATATTCTCACATCAACTAGGCGTATCAACGGGTTATGGAGATGCCCATCAATAGATATCAATGTGAGTGAGTAGGAATTGGCATGCAACGGATGGACTAGAGCTATAAGTATATGAAAGCTCAACAAAAGAAACTAAGTGGGTGTGCATCCAACTTGCTTGCTCATGAAGACCTAGTGCATTTTGAGGAAGCCCATCATTGGAATATACAAGCCAAGTTCTATAATGAAAAATTCCCACTAGTATATGAAAGTGACGAAATGAGAGACTCTCTATCATGAATATCATGGTGCTACTTTGAAGCACAAGTGTGGTAAAGGATAGTAACATTGTCCCTTCTCTCTTTTTCTCTAATTTTTTTATGTGGGCCTTTTCTCTTTTTTATGGCCTCTTTTCTTTCTTTCTTTTTTATTTTTCGTCCGGAGTCTCATCCCGACTTGTGGGGGAATCATAGTCTCCATCATCCTTTCCTCACTGGGACAATGCTCTAATAATGATGATCATCACACTTTTATTTTCTTACAACTCAACAATTACAACTCGATACTTAGAACAAAATATGACTCTATATGAATGCCTCCGGCGGTGTACCGGGATATGCAATGAATCAAGAGTGACATGTATGAAAGAATTATGAATGGTGGCTTTGCCACAAATATGATGTCAACTACATGATCATGCAAAGCAATATGACAATGATGAAGCGTGTCATAATAAACGGAACGGTGGAAAGTTGCATGGCAATATATCTCGGAATGGCTATGGAAATGCCATAATAGGTAGGTATGGTGGCTGTTTTGAGGAAGGTATATGGTGGGTTTATGGTACCGGCGAAAGTTGCGCGGTACTAGAGAGGCTAGCAATGGTGGAAGGGTGAGAGTGCGTATAATCCATGGACTCAACATTAGTCATAAAGAACTCACATACTTATTGCAAAAATCTATTAGTTATGAAATGAAGTACTACGCGCATGCGGGTAGATTGGTAGGAAAAGACCATCGCTCGTCCCCGACCGCCACTCACAAGGAAGACAATCAATAAATAAATCACGCTCTGACTTCATCACATAACGGTTCACCATACGTGCATGCTACGGGAATCACAAACTTTAACACAAGTATCTCTCAAATTCACAACTACTCAATTAGCACGACTCTAATATCACCATCTCCATATCTCAAAACAATTATCAAGTATCAAACTTCTCATAGTATTCAATGCACTTATATGAAAGTTTTTATTATATCCCTTTTGGATGCCCATGATGACCCACAAGTATAGGGGATCTATCGTAGTCCTTTCGATAAGTAAGAGTGTCGAACCCAACGAGGAGCAGAAGGAAATGATAAACGGTTTTCAGCAAGGTATTCTCTGCAAGTACTGAAATAAGTGGTAACAGATAGTTTTGTGATGAGATAATTTGTAACGAGCAACAAGTAACAAAAGTAAATAAAGTGCAGCAAGGTGGCCCAATCCTTTTTGTAGCAAAGGACAAGCCTGGACAAACTCTTATATAAGGAAAAGCGCTCCCGAGGACACATGGGAATATCGTCAAGCTTGTATTCATCACGTTCATATGATTCACGTTCGGTACTTTGGTAATTTGACATGTGGGTGGACCGGTGCTTGGGTGCTGTTCTTACTTGAACAAGCATCCCACTTATGATTAACCTCTATTGGAAGCATCTGCAACTACAACAAAAGTATTAAGGTAAACATAACCCATAGCATGAAACATATGGATCCAAATCAGCCCCTTACGAAGCAACACATAAACTAGGGTTTAAGCTTCTATCACTCTAGCAGCCCATCATCTACTTATTACTTCCCAATGCCTTCCTCTAGACCCAAATAATGGTGAAGTGTTCTGTAGCCGACGTTCACATAACACCACTAAAGGCTAGACAACATACATCTCATCAAAATATCGAATGAATACCAAATTCACATGACTACTAATAGCAAGGCTTCTCCCTTGTCCTCAGGAACAAACGTAACTACTCACAAAGATATTCATGTTCATAATCAGAGGGGTAATAATGCATAAAGGATCTGAACATATGATCTTCCACCAATTAAACCAACTAGCTATCAACTACAAGGAGTAATTAACACTACTAGCAACCTACTGCACCAATCCCGGACTTGGAGACAAGAATTGGATACAAGAGATGAACTAGGGTTTTGAGATGAGATGGTGCTGATGAAGATGTTGATGGAGATTGCCCTCTCCCGATGAGAGGACGTTGTCTGATGACGATGGCGATGATTTCCCCCTCCGGGAGGGAAGTTTCCCCGGACACGCTCTACCGGAGCCTTAGATTGGTTCCGCCAAGGTTCCGCTCGTGGCGGCGGATTTCGTCCCGAAAGGTTGCCTCTTATTTTTTTCTCGACGAAAGACTTCATATAGGAGAAGATGGTCATCGGGAGAGCCACCAGGGGGCCCACGAGGTAGGGGGCGCGCCCTAGGGGGGCCCCCCACCCTCGTGGAAAGGGTGTGGGCCCCCTGGTCTTCATCTTTGGCGAGGATTTTTTATTATTTATTATAAGGTATTCCATGGAGTTTCAGGACTTTTGGAGTTGTGCAGAATAGGTCTCTAATATTTGCTCCTTTTCCAGCCCAGAATTCCAGCTGCCGGCATTCTCCCTCCTTATGTAAACCTTGTAAAATAAGAGAGAATAGCCATAAGTATTGTACATAATGTGAAATAACAGCCCATAATGCAATAAATATCGATATAAAAGCATGATGCAAAATGGACGTATCAACTCCCCAAGCTTAGACCTCGCTTGTCCTCAAGCGAAAGCCGATAACAATAAATATGTCCCCATGTTTAGAGGTAGAGGCGTCGATAAAAATAAAATACAGGACATGAAGGCATCATGATTATTCTCATAACAACATATCATAGATATTGTCATATGATTACTTATGTTCAAGTGATGATCTATTCACAATGCAAAAGTATGAATCAGAAACCTTATTGAGAACCAACAAACTATAACCTCAGTCATTGAAGCAATTGCAATTTATCATAACATCAGAGAAGAGTCTATGTCAGAGCTAAAAAGCAAGTCCACATACTCAACTATCATCTAGTCCTTCATAATTGCTAACACTCGCCGCAATACTTGTGGTTACGGAGTTTAAATCGGACACAGAGAAAGATAGGGGCTTATAGTTTCGCCCCACAACCTTTTACCTCAAGGGTAATGTCAACAATAATAACTCATGCCCCCTACATCCAATTAGATATATATATATCAAGTTCTTTCTAACATGTTGGGCTTGCCAAAGGATAAAATGAAAAGGAAGTGAAGATCACCATGACTTGCAATAGGAGATAAAAGTAAAAGATAGGCCCTTCGCAGAGGGAAGCAGAGGTTGTCATGCGCTTTTATGGTTGGATGCACAAAATCCTAATGCGAAAGAACGTCACTTTATATTGCCACTTGTGATATGGACCTTTATTATGCAGTCTGTCGCTTTTATTACTTCCATATCACACGATCGTATAAAGCTTATTTCTCCACACCAATCAATCATACATATTTAGAGAGCAATTTTTATTGCTTGCACCGATGACAACTTACTTGAGGATCTTACTCAATCCATAGGTAGGTATGGTGGACTCTCATGGCAAAACTGGTTTAAGGTTTGGAAGCACAAGTAGTATCTCTACTTGGTTGAGAATTTGGCTAGCATGAGGGGGAAAGGCAAGCTCAACATGTTGGATGATCCATGACAATATAATTTATCTCAGATGTAAGAAAACATAACCCATTACGTTGTCTTCCTTGTCCAACATCAACTCTTTAGCATGTCATATTTTAATGAGTGCTCACAATCATAAAAGATGTCAAGATAGTATATTTATATGTGAAACCTCTCTTTCTTATTACTTCCTATTAATTGCAACGATGACCAAAGCTATGTCTGCCAACTCCCAACAACTTTTAATCATCACACTCTTTCTATGTGAAGTCATTACTATCAATAAGATCAATATGAACTTTTGTTTCTTCTTATTCTTTTTCTCTTTTCTTTTATTCACCCAAGATCATAGCAAGAAAATCAAGCCCTTGACTCAACACTAATCTTTATTATATAGCTTCACGGACTCGGATTACATAAAGAGATCATAAAGCAAAACTTAAAACTAGATCATGCCATAAACTTTATTCTACTAGATCAAAATACTACTAATAGGATCGAACTAAGGAAAACAGTAAAGATAGGAGTTGTGATGGTGATACGATACCGGGGCACTCCCCAAGCTTGGCAGTTGCCAAGTGGAGTGCCCATACCAGATACTCAATTCTTCTTTGTTGGAGGAGACGGTGGTGATTTTGTTGATGGCGTAGGCTTCTTCCTTAATTTGCGTTTGAGGACAGAATTTTGGTCCCTTAGGTCCTCGATCTCCTGTTCCAGGCTCAGTATCTTTTTGCATAGTTCCTGCTTGTTTTCCTGCAAGAGTCGAAAAGGGATAAACTCGATCTTAGGTTTCTTTACCCTATCCGGGAGGCTTGACTTTTTGAACTCCACATGCATGTCCCCAGGTTGAGGTAGTGGGACTTCATCTTCATCTGAGCTCGTCTCCTCCTTTCCCTTGGGTTCATAGTCTTCTTCTTCTTCCGTGGTCCAACCATAATGCTCCACCTCTCCATAGACCTTAGGGTCTGCAAGGTAATCAGCCACATAGCTTTCTCCTTCCGAATCCTGGGACGACATGTTGCTCTGTCTGCAACAACGGCTCAAAACAAAGAAGAGATTTTTGCGTGATACGGGAGTCAAAACCTTCGGGAGATTATATAATGAATTTTTACCGACCAAAATACGTATCGTGCAAGAAAACGGAGTCCGGAAGGCACACGAGGGCTGCACGAGGTAGGGGGCGCGCCCAGGGGGGTAGGGCGCGCCCTCCACCCTCGTGGAGCCCTCGTGTCCTTCCCGGACTGCTACTTATTTTTCTATTTTTCTAAATATTCCAAAACGGAGAAATATTGCCTTAAAATATTTGGAGTCGGTTTACTTACCCGTACCACATACCTATTCCTTTTCGAGTCTGAAAGTTCTGGAAAGTGTCCCTTATGTATTCCTCCGGGGTTACGGTTTCAATAATATTGTTTCAACATTTGGATTACCTGAGATATAATGTTTGATTCTTTGACCGTTACCACCTTCGGATTTGTGCCTTCGAAGTTGTTGATTTTTATGGCCCGAACTGATAGACCTCTCGAAACACTAGGGCCTTCCCATTTTAGAGAGAAGTTCCCGCAAAAATCTTACGGGAGTTGTATAGCAATACATAATCAACCTACATTAAAACTCACGTTTTGTATCCTTTTGTCATGCCATCTTAACCTTTTCTTTAAACAAACTTGGCATTTTCTAAGCTTGGGTTCTCCATTCATCAAGATGAGAAATATCAAATAACCTTTCTCACCGGGCAAGTTTAAAATCATAATTTAGTTCTTAATAGCCAAATAAGCCTTGTGTTCTAGTCGAGAGGTAAGTGACAAGCTTTTCCATAGACCATTTTATACGGAGACATTACCCATAGGATTTTTATATGAGTTCTATAGGCCCATAAATGCCATCATCAAGTTTCTGAGCAATTCTTTCTAGACTATTGACAGTCTTTGCAAATTAATTTAGTTCTCTATTACTCAATTCTACTTGACCACTAGACTGTGGGTGATACGAGATGCAATTCTATGATTGAACGTCATATTAGCAAGCATTTTACCGGAAAGCACCATGAATAAAATGTGAAACCACATTCAGTCATTAATATCTAGGACTCCAACCTCGAAAAAATAACTTCTTTAAGCATTTTAATTAGAAGTGTTATGATAGCACTACTAGTTGAATAGCTTCTACCACTTAGTAACGTAATCAACAGCAACTAAAATATGTGTATATCCATTAGAGGCAGGAAAAGTCCCATATAATCAAAGACCCCAACATCAACGGTTTCAATACAAGTGAATAATTCATAGGCATCTTGACGTCTACTAATATTACAATTCTTGACATTCATCCACAAGATAGGACAATTACGGGCATCTTTGAAGAGAGTAGGCCAATTAAAACCGGGATGCAATACCTTATGTGCAGTTCTATCTCCCGCGTGGTGTCCTCCATAAGTTTCGGAGTGGCACTTGTGTAGGATCTGTTCCTGTTCATATTCAGGTACACAACGTCTAATAACACGATCTACTCCTTCTTTATAAAGATGTGGGTCATCCCAAAAGTAATGTCTCAAACCATAGAAGAACTTTTTCTTTTGTTGGTATGTGAAGCTAGGTGGTATAAATTTAGCCACTATGTAATTAGCATAATCAACATACCAAGGGGTAGTATGAGAAGTACTTATGACATTTAATTGTTCATCAGGAAAGCTATCGTCAATAGGTAGTGGGTTATCAAGAACATTTTCTAACCTAGATAAGTTGTCTGCAACGGGGTTCTCAGCTCCTTTTCTATCAACAATATGCAAATCAAATTCTTGTAGCAAGAGAACCCATCCAATAAGTCTAGGTTTAGCATCTTTCTTCTCCATAAGATATTTAATAGCAGCATGATCAGTGTGGATAGTTACTTTAGAATCAACAATATAAGGTCTGAACTTATCACAAGCAAATACAACTGCTAAAAATTCTTTTTCAGTAATAGCATAATTTCTTTGAGCATTGTCTAGATTCTTACTATCATAATGGATAACATTTAATTTCTTATCAATTCTTTGCCCTAGAACAACACCTACAGCATAATCGCTAGCATCACACATAATTTCAAAGGGTAAATTCCACTCAGGTGGCTGAACAATAGGTGTAGAGACTAATGATTTCTTAAGTATTTCAAATGCTTCTACACAATCCTCATCAAAGATAAATGCTATATCTTTTTGTGATAAATTAGACAGAGGCGGAATTTTTTTTTGAGAAGTCCTTAATGAACCTCCTATAAAATCCGGCATGACCAAGGAAACTTCTTATACCTTTGATGTCCTTGGGACATGGCATCTTTTCAATAGCATCAACCTTGGCTTTATCAACTTCAATACCTCTTTCAGAAACTTTATGCCCCAAGACAATACCCTCATTAACCATAAAGTGGCACTTTTCCCAATTCAAGACAAGATTAGTTTCTTCACATCTTTGCAAAACTCGATCAAGATTGCTCAAGCAATCATCAAAAGAAGAGCCATAGACGGAAAAGTCGTCCATGAAAACCTCACAAATCTTTAAGTCAGAGAACATAGCCTTCATGCATCTTTGAAAGGTAGCAGGTGCATTACATAAACCAAAAGGCATACGTCTATAAGAAAAAGTACCAAAAGGGCATGTAAAAGTAGTCTTTGATTGATCTTTAGCCGACACAGGTATTTGAGAGAAACCAGAATAACCATCTAGAAAGCAGTAATGTGTATGTTTGCATAATCTTTCTAGCATTTGATCGATAAAAGGTAAGGGGTAATGATCTTTCTTAGTAGCCTTATTTAATTTGCGGAAATCAATTACCATCCTATAACCTGTAATAATTCTTTGTGGAATCAATTCATCTTTATCATTAGGAACAATAGTAATACCTCCCTTCTTAGGGACACAATAAACATGACTTACCCACTGACTATCAGCAACGGGGTAAATTATACCTGCCTCTAGAAGCTTT